>NC_088980.1:20757288-20934291 GCF_963932015.1 Anas acuta | reverse complement strand
AGTTATCCTTGTTTTGTTTCAAAAAAAATTGTAGGGTTAGTAAGTTTGTGTTCTTAAAGAGGAGATTTACCTTTTCCTCCAAAGAAAACATATGACTTGAGATTGCTTTTTCACCAACTTCCCCTCTGACACTGTTTCTTCAATGTAATATTTTTTGCACTAGAGGTTATAGATACAATTTCTTAATTACCCTATGTGACGATTGGTCATTTTTTTCTCCAGGATTAATGTTGAATGAAAAGTCATTTATAATTATTTCATTCAATTAATAGCTCTTACAACAGATATGTTCTTGTATATTAGTTATAAATGTTGCTAATGGAAATAGTAACGTTGAGTGGAGGACACTAACCCTGCAAAATTGATATGGAGTATACAGTTACATAATTGGAGAGCTAATTGAGAATCAAGGATATTGTAGTAAATGCAAGATTGTTGGTGGCCATTCAGTGAAAGAAGAGACTTTGTTTTGAGCACTCACTTGATTAGCGTATCTTTATAAAACATAGTTTTATATTACATTAACAATAGATAGGATTTCAAAACAGCTGGTTTATCACATTTCTAAAATAGTTGATTAGTTACTTATGTTCTGTTGTCACAATGGTACCTTGTAGGATACTTTATTTTTGATTTTTATCCAATAGCTTATTTTGTCTTACTGAGTTGTACTTCTAATTGTATTGAAACTTTCTGACACATAGGAAAGTTTTCTGACAGCGTGTACAGGTAAAACCGAATGTCTGCTTTCTAACAGGTTTGCATGAAGCTACATAAAGAAATGAAATTATGTTTCCCTATCGTTTCACCGAAAGGTTGAGAACTTTCCCTGGAATAGAATAACTTCTGGAAAGGTGTTGTTATTGTTCATATTTTATTCTTATTTAACTTACTTAAAACTATTCTTACACTTCTCTAAAACTCATTTACTATTAATTTGATTTGAACTCATTAACCCCTAATCCAAATGAATTTTTAATCATCGTTTAAGGTGAGTGTATACCTTAAGATCAGTACAGCTTAGTTGCATATTGGAACAAGAAAATTAAGTAAAAATTTGCAGCCCATATTACAATTATTTCACTTCTTATTACCTATTTATTTTTTTTCCCTGTGTTTCTTTGTGAAAAGTCTCCTGTCCTTCAGTGGAAATAGTTGTCTTTGGTTTTGTTTTCTGTTTGCTTGTTTGTTTGTTTCTGTCTCTAATATCTTTTATAGCAATGAAATTTTGGAAGACTTTCATCTATCTAAACAGAAAATAAACCTTCAGTGTGGCAATTGATGACTTTTCAAAGGCAGTAACAGACTTATGCCAATGTCATCTAGTAGAAGAGTTTTGAAAAAGAACAGAAAAGGTGAAATCTTGAGAAACAGCTCATGAAATGTTGATGGGAGAGAAATAACGAGGCTGAGGCTTCTAGTAGTTTGGGAGGTTATGGGATGAGAAAGCAGTAAACTACCCTTACCCTTTGGTTGACCACTTTGATACAGTGAACAGAAAGGGTGAAGGTTTTATGTTGTTTGCTCCTTCCCTCTTCCTTCTGGGAATAGTGCATCCCTTTTCTTGGCTTGGTCAGCAGTAATCTCCTGACCTCAAGAGGCATTTTCCCAGGAATTGAAGTCTCCTCCCTCTCTTCATTCCCCTCCCATGTCTCATGGGATGGTGCTTGTCTCGGCAGCCTGACTAAATATCCCCCTCGGAGAAGAAGGATACATCTTCCAAGGTCTTTTCATTGGGGTGGTGGGATTTTCTCTTCCCAGAGAGGAAACTATTTATGATGGAGGATCTGCTAGGTGCTTGTCTGCTATGCTTGTAAAGGCTCTAAGCTTGTCCTAAGCCTCTCAAGGATTACTGGGTCAGCTACGGCTTCTGCTTCCTGAGGAATTCATTGGTTGCTTTCAATGCTAATGGTTCAAATCTGGTATAATGTGATTTAGCCAGTGAAAGGCAGCATGCTCATCACTGCTTGCTTGTAGCATAGGGCAGAAAAACACTCCTGCAGGTTGCTCAAAAGAACACAGCTTTTTCACAGAATGTCTAGACGTTTCCTTTTGTTGAGTTTACTACCTAACTTGATTTGTATTTAGGGAGGCAAATATAGTTTGTAGACCCTAGATCCTTTTTCATACCAAATTTCTCTTTGCTGAGACTGTCATTTTACCATGCTACCATCAAAACAAAGAAGTTCCCCAGCACTAGAATTAAATGTTCTTTTTCTATGACTCTGATTTTTGATTGATTGCAAAGTGCAGTTGACATTTGTACATTAGTGGCACTGTTATATACTTGTGTTTTTTTTTCTTTGCTTTTGCTTGCTCACCTATCCCACAACTTAAAAGAACTTACTTTGTGTAGACTTTTACCCTCTCTATCAAATTTGTGTGAAAGACTGGAAACTTACATGTACTGGGTGAAGGGGTCATGGTGTGTGGGATGGCAAGCCAAGGAAGCACCAGAACACATTCATGCACAGCCACCATTTTAATGCTGTGAGCTCATTCCGTTGTGTATGCAGTGTCTCAGAAACACCTTGGGTCTGTGCAGTTGGCTTAATTCCAGTGCTTCTGGATTTCAGAAGCAAAGGAAAATACAGTCTTGATACAAACACCAATATAAAATCAATACCCTCTCATTGTGAATTCAGAAATGGTTAATGTGATCCTGTGTAAGAAAAAAAAAAAGTGTAATAAAAAATAAAACAAATAATATTGATGCTAGTAAATCAGAAAGGGTTGGAGCTCTAGGGCTTTTATAAGAACAATCAGTTACATGGACAGAATAGGTAATACAGTGCTAGATTGTAGAAAAGGGGGGAATAAATTAGCTATTTCTGCCCTAAAAATTGTTTATATCTTTTGTCTTTACTTGTTACATAAAATAAGAATAAATAATAGGAGTCAACTTAGAATAATAGTCGATAAGGAAAGTTAAATGGTGATGGCTTTGTACCTTGAGTTGCAAAAGTGTGAATGTCTGGAAAAGATATGATTTGTACTGGATTTTTTATTTTATTTTTAATACTATAGTAACAAACAAACCAACCAACCAAAAACCACAGGCAGGGTGATAGAATTTCTAATCCCAAGCCCAGAGCCAGCATTAACTCCTCTGCAGTTAGTTCTGTCTCAGTCTGAGCAGCAGTTATAGCACACAGGCCTTGGTCAACTTTCCTTGTAGAGCAGTCTGCCTGCAGTACACAAGGGTTTGTTTGCTTCTCCTTTCTGGTGAGTCCATTCCATAGTCCGTTCTGTAGTCTATCCTTGTGGTGACAAAGAGCAGAGCAAAACAGAGATCTTTCTCATTTTTCAGAGTGGCTGAGATCTGCTCAAAACTCCCTAAAAACTTAAACTAGAACAATGAACTTCATGAAACTGAGAAGACTGGAAATGAGAAAGATGACTTTTGCCCTGAGTACAGATGGTCTTTTTTTTAAGGGTTGTTTTCTGCACAGGAACTTAGTAGCTTCCTGAGTTGTTATAAACTCCATCTCGTCTGTTTTGAAAAAAATCTTTCCTTCTGTCACTTTGGGTCTTTCATTTTTTTAATGCATCTTTCTTGGCCTGCATATTGCCACTGCAAACTGCATATGAATGCTTTATGAATTTTTGTGTGGCATTTAGGTGCCACATAATAAACACATGAGAAGCTTGTTGATTATCAGAGGTAATCAGAGAATCAACTTAACTAACCTCTATATATTCATATAGAGTCTGTCTGTTTGCTTTGGAAACAAAACCAACACAAAAAAAATCACTAGTAATATCTCTGTTTTGATAAAACAATATTATGAGATATGCAAGAGCAAAGAGCTTTTCTGGTGACTCCATGAAGTTCAGCATGTGTTTGACTGGGTGAGTGGAAGTAGTAAAACAGAGAAATTTTGACTGTTTTGTGGCTATTAAGTTCTACAGTCCATTGCCTGGTAGTTAAAGTAATCTTTATTGTTTGTTGTTTGTTTGTTTTGGTAAAGATTTAAATAGTGGCAAATGATCCCACTTTTGACATAATAGCTGGCCAAGACTGGAGATTAAAATATATATTTACATTTAAATGGGTTTAATGAGGTTGATATTTTGTTTTTTAAAATAAACCCATGTAAATGTGAGAGTTTAGGTTAAAATGAAGTGAAGACTTAAAGGGTTTTCAGAAGATCCTCAGGAAGTCTGTTCTCCATCAGTTCAGTATGAGTTGTACCTAAACAGTTCCTGGTAAGTATTTGTGTAACTCATTCTTAAAACTTCTGACAGTTAGCAGAGAACGTTCTTATATTCTGTTTTCTACAACTCTCTAACCATCTTTGCTGTTCCTGTCCAAACCAATTGTGTTCTCATACACCCTTTGGAAGCACTATGCACAAGGTGGGGCAGCACATGCTTCTTGTTGCCCCAACCCTCTCAAATCACATGGAAGAATTTTTCTGTCCCCTTCAGGCTGTATTCTTGCCTACTCATCCTCCACAGGGTACTGCCTCTCACATGTGTCTGACCATCATTTCTAATTGTGATCCAGTCCTTAGATCCTGTTGTTAGGACAACTGTCAAGTCAGTTATATATTTAGCAGTCGCCAACTCCACAAATATGAAGCCTGCTCATCTGCTGTGCTCCTGATTAAATTGTGGCCTATTTTTAATTGGAATAATTCAGAAAGACAATTTTTGAATTCTTCTCCTTTCTTACACTTTTTTGTTGTTGTTGTTTCTCCCAGTTTGCTATCATCTGTAAACCTAAAAAGGACTTTCTGTATCCTATCATCTAAATAGTTAAATACTGACTAGAAATGGACAAAGGGCACAAAGCTGCAGAAAATCAATTAATCCGTCTTCCATATTTGATGTCAACCTACCATCAGCTTTTCCAATCCATTGAGCAGTCCCCTTACTTAAGCACTTTTAGAGCTT
This sequence comes from Anas acuta, assembly GCF_963932015.1. Classification (NCBI taxonomy): domain Eukaryota; kingdom Metazoa; phylum Chordata; class Aves; order Anseriformes; family Anatidae; genus Anas; species Anas acuta. The sequence goes on along the minus strand of NC_088980.1, from coordinate 20,929,392 downwards.
GCTTGTTTAGACTGTTTCAGGTGCAAAGTTCAGGGCATCAATCAGAGCAGCAGAGAGAGAATCCTTGCTGTCTGCGTATTCTCCTACAGAAAGAAGTTAGGACTGCGTGGACTTGTTAAAGATGTTTTTCTTGTTATCTTCCAGCATTTTCTGTATAACCTTTTCATTTGAATTACGTTTTTCTAGAAACTGAACATAGCCTTATTGTTCTTCTGGTGGTCCTTTATCCCCTCTTCCTATGGATCAAAGATTGCCTGAGAAAGATATACTGTAGCTTGAGTGCTATTAAACCTCTGTCTCTCACCTGTGTTTTTCCTTCCCTATCCTTAATTTTTTATTCATTTGCTAGCAGGGTGTTTGTTTCATTACTGCATTTTTAAAATTATTAAATATGCAGGAGTAGAGAACTTTTAAAAAATTGAAGACTAAACCAGAAATGCATTGTGTTTCTGCTTTGTTAGGAACATTGGGTTTTAATGTTTGTTGGTTGTCTATTTATTTATTTATTTTTTACTTTGGGTGAGAGCTCTCTCTTCTTGATCATCCTTTTACTATTAATACACATTATAAGCAGGAGGAAAAATGTCTGAATATTCCTAACTAATTGTATATATTTTTATGCTGCCTTTTTGTAAAAACAAAAAAAAAAAAAAATCTGTTGTTTTTGTGTTATTCATGTTTTCATATTAGTTTTACCCTTTAGTATTCTTTCCTAAATTTCAGGTTATGTACCTGCTATTTCTTTTCATATAGGTTAGTTTGTGCTTCTGCCCTTAATATTATTTCACTAAGGACCTGTCACTTTCCTGAACTAATTTTTCCTTGAGATCTGCTTCCCGTGGGAAGCAGTTTTACTTGAGAATATACTGAAAGTATATTAAAATCTACTTTCCCAGAGATCATTGCATTTGTTCTTCTATTATCATTCTTTCCTCACTGTTGGTAAGTTTCTTCATTTTATGAGAACTGCAACATCTCTCCCTTCCCTTTCTTTGACAGTTTGTAGCATTTGGTTAGAAACAAATGTAGAAGAGCCCCTCTATGTTGTTTTCCCTATTTGGGTTTTCCAGAATGTTCAAAGGCATTACTCTGTATCGACGTTTGCTCCATTCTCAGTAAATCTTTGTTTTAATGGCATATTTAAACTACTTTTACATGATTTGTATTTATTCAAATAAAATTGTCATCAATCACTTCCTTCTCCAGACTTGATAACATCTCTTCCATTTCACTTCTCTTGTTTTATTTTTTCCATTTTATCCTTAAATCAGGTACTTTAAGAGAGCTATCTCAGTCTGCATTTTGAACCCTAGAGGAGGTCCATGTGTTTGTTATGCTAGACAGCATCTTGCTTTTCCTTTCCAGAAAATGTTCATATGAATTCTAATTATGCAAATTGTTATCACACAACTGTTTTGTTAATTAAGACATAATTTTGGTTACATAGTGGACTTCCAGTTCGTTTCACTTCCCATATTGGTGACATTGCAAAGTGACAACACAAGATGTATGCAGTTTGTTGTGATGAATAAACTGATGAGTTAGTCTTCTTCAGTTCTTAACAAATGGAAGGATGCTGCTTAATTTGGTACACAGTCTGCACTGTTTCATGTGAAACCAATCTTTGTATCATCATGATGTGCTATATTAAATAACAATGATTTACAATGAATATTTTAAAAACCAAGCTGGTTGTGTGTTAAAGTCATAAAAATTACAAAGCTATGTAAAGTTAGTATTGTATTCATTGATTGATTCATTTTAAGTAGTTTTTATTCCTATTGTGCACAAAAGGATTCAGTTTATATGTAAGCTGGTAAACCATACTTTTGTCTTCTAATGTGGCCTCAAAAATGAGCAAAGTCGTAGGAATAAATGAAAGGAATCTTGCATTTGATAACAAATAATCAACAAGTTTGAATAATCTTCTTTGCCGATGTGAACACCTGTTCACTTTGGGGAAGAAATACAAAGATAAAATGAGAAGAAAATATATTAAATTATGCCTACAGATTTTTTTGTTGCTGTTCGCTCTCCATTCTCCATAGTTTATAAACAGTTTTTGTTCACAAAAATAGACTGTTTTAACAGTATTGTGGGTTAATATCCTCCTTTTAAGTTTGACTACAGTCTCCTAATTTCTTTAAGTAAATTGAGAAACACAATATCACTACTAATAAAATTAACTTAAATTAAATACATAATTAAAAAGCAGAAATCTACCATCTGTTTCCCTGCATCCCTAGTATTACTGTGTGCACATGAATTGTGCCACAATGGCCATTTCCAAATGGCACTAATGCACAAAGGGTGCTGAGTCAGACCTGCGTACACAAGGCCTTGTCACCAGGTCTATAGGTGATGACCTAGATCAACTCTTTCTAGCAAAAGGTACTTGTGGAAGGAAAAAAATAACACACACACACACAAAAAAAAAAAAAAAAAAAAAGCCAGAAGTGAGGGACAGAGGAGGCAGAGGAGAGGCAAAACAAAACAAAACAAAAAACAAACAAACAAAAAAGGACATCTGTTGGCCAGCTGGGAAAAGAAGTAAAGAAGTGATGGGGTCCCCAGATGAATGTCCTCCTCTGGGCATCCCCCCAGTGCATCTGTTGGTGATAACAAATAATGTGCTTTCCCTAAGCTAAACTCTATGTAGAGCAGCAGCTGTATGGTACAAGGGTATTATCCTACTCAGGCTCGTTCTCTGGTAAGACTGTGTGTGGTCTGCTCCACTTGCTTTGGTTCAGTCCAAGGAACTACCTCCCAGCATACCCACAGAAAATGTAGTCCACTGAGGAATGTAAAGAAAAGTGTAAATTAATTATTTCTAGAAACCCAAATTGGATTTGTCACCACTTTCCATTTTGATGCCATGCCTCTTTCTTACGAAGAATGCAATTCTGTGTCGCTCTGTTTCATGCTTTTGTAGTAACTCTTGCTGCATGCAACCTGGAATTAAACATTAGCAGTTCTACATCTATAAGAGGAAGGTTTATCGCCAGCCAGTGTTTCATCTGCTGGTTTGATGACTAGCTGTGCACCAGCTGTATAATATATTCTGTAAGGATAGCGTCATCACCGCATTTCACTCTTGGATCTCATACACCCACCAGGAAACCTGTTTTATCTTGTGCTGGGAGCAAAGAATCCAAATGAGATGTTTTAAGGAAAAGAATTTTAGGAATGTTAGGAAATACTAAAGAGAAGTAAATTCATTTCTAGTATGTTACTTTGAGGGATTGTTTTTGGAATGGGATGAGAGCTCTTTTAAATCTTTAGGCCCTGATTAGGGGCTGCTCTTGGCAGAGCTTAGATGAAGAATGGCCCAGATCCTGGCTTTTAGCCACTCTTTTGTTGGCTTCTCCCCAGCACGATTCTGGCTAGTTCCTGGCTTATGTCAGAGAAGTCTTAATGCTGCTCTGACTTAATTCTCAATCTCCAGGGGTCTTTTCTGGCAGAAAGGGATCACCAGAACATATGGGTAAGGCCGTGACCCTGCTATAAAAGGGCAGGAGAACTGCAGTGCAACAGCAGCTCTGCTGGTGTTCAGCTTCCCAGAAAATCTTCTACGCAAGGAGGAGTAGGGAGGGGTGAGTGTTCCCAGGTGTTCCCAGGTGTTCCCAGGTGTGCATGGCCATAGCAATGGCTGGGCTGAGGACCTGAGATCATGGGTCTCACCTGAGGGTTGAAATTATTAGTTGATTATAATAGCTACAGGAGGACTATAGCAGATAAAGTTAGTGTCACAGAATCTATTTTGTTTTTGTTTGTCATTCTGCCAAAATTAAAATATTTGCCCTAATATTTTTTTGTGCTTCATGTTGCCTTCAGCTGAATATTATTTAAAAAATATATAAAGATCATATAAAACTATGTGTTTCTGATTAGCTTTGCTTTAAATAGCTCTAGTTCCCAAGTCTCACAGTTGTTCTGCTTTCAGCAAATATTTGAAAAGATCACAGCCAAAGTGGGCCTCAACTCTGTCTAGGGCTATTCCTCTTACAGAGCCGTAAACCATTTGTGGTCTGTTAATTCTGCAGTTGGAGTTGCAAGGAGTTTTTGGCAATGAATATAAAGATTTTAGTTGTCCTGTCAATAAATGCAAATGTCAACACAACACTAAAATGTATTATTAGTTCAGGGATCTTTTTGTTGTTTGTTTTATTTAAACATAGAAAATTGTGCACTGGCCAAAACAAAAAACAAATACATATATAAGCATTATCAGGTGTTCTAAAACTAGAAAATGGAGGTGGTTTGTGTTAGCTTAACTTTCCTTCTAGTGTGAATATATAATGCTATAGTTTTTACTATGTAGTTTGATCAACACACAGTTGTTGATTATTTTTGGTTTTCTTTCTTGTTGTGGCCCAATGTTGTATGTATTGCATATTGAGAATAGGGAAGTACTGATTTCTGTAACATTTTCTAGTTTTTGTGGGGCCTTACTGAGAAGCTGAATGTTATGTGAACACTGATTTATCTTTATAGGATAGCAGTTGGGCAGCTAAATCTCAGCTCGAGATCAGAAGTTTCCATTAATACTGAGTGTCAAATTCAAGAAACCTTTCACTCGTAACACTGAGTACTGGATAGGGTTTCATATGCTTTGACAGCTAAGGATTGGTGCTTTAGTTCACTAGTTGTGGAAGAAAGAAGCAAAATGTGATTCATGCTATTTTTAAAGATAAACCACTCCTTACTGACTGCTTACCTCTTTTTGTTGGACTCGGTAAGCCCAACTCTTCAGCCACAGTTAATCCCTCAGAGGAATTTAGGATGCTATAGATAGGCCTTTACATTTCATATATTTTTGATCTATCTATCCCAAGGGGAGATCCATCCTGCATGCAAATAAGATATACTAGGAGGGAAGACAACATATCATTATGAAGTTAATGGCTGTACCATAATACTGTACAAAATTAGAGCTTTGTTAAAGATACCACTGTTTGCCTAAGTTAAAAGCAACTCCATTTTGACTTTTCCGAAGTCTGGAATGCTTAACTTTCAACTTTAAGAAATGTTCTTTCAGCAGAACTTTAAATGTATGTGTCATGCTATAATTTCTGTAATCTGTATCTAGGCTGTCATGGAGACTTGGAGTAGAGATTCCATTTGAATTTAGATATGGAAAGTATCTCAGATAGTGCAGGATTTAAGAAACTGCACTTAGTTGATGAGTGGGATAACATAAGCTATGCACATAAATTGTAATCATTTGAAAGGCCCACTGAATGAGATGTAGAGTTTACCATCTTCTGAAATAACTTCTAGGTTTTTGTTTGGTGTCCTAAGAGCTAATATGACATTTGACTTTTCAAACTCTAAAATATCACCCCTTAAACTTATATTCATATCACTTCTGTAAATAGGGCAGTCTAGCTATGAAATGTATGTTTCTAACCAAGAAAGAATTTTTTAGAATAGTTTTTTTTTAAAAATGCATGCTTAACATATCATGTAAAAATAAAATGTTTTAATAACATTAACCTTTGACTCTAGCGGTCATACAGATTTTCTGATCCAATTGAAAAAGAATGAAGTGTGAAATTATTTAAATACTGGAACTAGCAATAAAATTTGCAAGCATAATACTGAATTAAGAAACATTTTCAATTCTGTACCTCTTTCAGAAGGTTTTGAAAATAGCATCTTAATTTTTAACAGCCATTGCATTATTGATTTATTTAGTGTTTGCTTTTAGTTTGCTGTGTCACAGATTTATGCTTTTCCTGGACAATTTTCTGTTTGTGAATTGTCTGAAAATGCTAATGCAGATCTTTTCTCTATGTGAACCTTGGTTTAGCCAACATGCTAAGATTACTAAAATGCTGTCTCATAAGCTTAAAATGTCTCATAAGCATAAAATGTCCTCACTTGTGACATTGAAAAAAGAACTTGAAATCCCAGCACAGTATTTTTATTGCAAATGACAGCTTTCATCTGCTGGATTTTGCTGCCAGAATAAGCATGTTTTCAGTAAGCACAAACAGACTTCAGCTGTGCTGTTTCCAGTTGTTCCCATCGGCTCCCCATGAGGGTTGTACGGCAGATCCACCTTTCTGGCATACTTACATGCAAACAACACCATGCCACCGATGAGTTTTGACTGATGGCATTATGCTCTAATAAAAAAAGACCCAGCTCATATGAAAAAGCTTTGTGTGCGTCACTAAAGCTATTTCAGTCTTTGCTGCCTCCTGAGCTGAATGTAAACCGACATCGGTGACTCTCTATTCAAATATGATTTCGTAAAAGGAAGTAGGAAGCATGACTTTCAAGCTGTATGTGAAGAGGAGCTAAAATAGTAACAAATGTATCTCTAGAGAGTATGAGAGGACAAAAAATTCTCTTAAGCATACCTATTGTTAAGAAAAAAAAATGATCTGGCAGGCTCTTTTGTGCCAGCTGGATGTGTTAAACTTTCCTTCCTTTCTTTGAGATGGGCCTCCCAGTAGCAGAGAGCCTCAGTAACCGAAAGGATTCAGAGAAGATTTCCTCAGTGGATTTCACCGGTGGGCCTCGATCCTAAAGCCAATCACACTTAAGCTTTAAAAACTCAGTTTTCATGTTGTTCCCTTACAGCCTGTTTGGGAGGCCAAAAAGGCTGAGAGCGGCTGTGGCTTGTGTAATGGGGATGTCTCCTCACTTGCTGCTCTCCTGTCAGGGTGCACAAGCTCCTAGGTGAGAATTTGGCAAGTCGGCCTGCTGTAAGATGGCAGTGCAAGCACCGGTAACAGCTGCCCATAGTTCACGTTGCCTTAGTTTGGAAAATATGTGATAAAATACACTCAGATCCAATTACTGACTTGGACACTGAGAAATGATGAAAGTTGGCTCCAGAATGAAATGTTCTGGCTGACTGTCTCCCAGGTCCCTCAAGACAGATCCATAATATCAAAAGTCTTAATAATTCAAGAGTTTGAATCTCATTATACAGTAGCTATACTTAGGCTGCTTCTTGTTAACTACAATTTTGTTGTGTTTTGTTCTCCCAGCATATTTTTGTTTTTCAGCTGTGTAAGAAGTGCTGAGTACAGCACCTTGCACTGAGAGGCACAAATCCAAGACCTGAGCCTCAGGCATTAGATAAGTTATGGAAGCACTGCTGTCTGCTGTAGTGAAGTAATAAAATTGCTGTGTTAACCTGAAATAATACCCCCTCGCACTCCAATACCCACATAATGGTGGTAATAATAATAATAATAATAATAATAATAATAATAATAATAATAATAATAATAATAATAATAATAATAAATGTATTTTTTAAAAATATTCGTTTTAGGCCACTTGCAAATAAAATTGAAAAATGGTGATTTCCACTTGTAATACTGCTTGATTTTCCTTGTAATGCAGCATAAAATCCAGTATTTCTGATCTGTTAGTGATTTTATATCCTTAATTATAAATATGTGGCTACTTTATGGTCTTTTTCTTAGCAAGAGGGTGGTCAAATACTGCAGCAGGATGCACAGAGAGGTGCTGGTGTCTCTGTCCTTGCAGGCACTTAAGACTCACCTGGACGCAGCCCTGAGCAGCATGGTCTAAGCAGACCTACTTGGATCAGAGGGATGGATTGGACAACTCCAGAGGCTGCTTCCAATCAAAGTTACTCAGTGATTCTGTCTTGCTACCAGCCTTGTCTGATGCATACACCCACACAAATAAAAGAGGGCTGAGTCTTTGCTGGGAAGTTATATTATTGATCGCTACTTTTACAGCAGGTTTACTCTGATTTTCCGTTGGGACATCCATGAACTGTTGTTGATTCCTTAGCAATGAGGTTGCTGAGCAGAGAGATTGGGCAATTATTTAACCGTAATGTGGCTCCAACAATAATCAGTGTTTAGGATGTAAATTTGTGAATTGTATGCATACTCAGGTGATTTTGATTTGTTTCTTTTGTTACAGCATTATAAATTATTACCAAATAATGAATTTAAAAGCTGAAAGTTCTTTTGTTAGTTTTATTTTTCCATTCTTCACTTGAGCTACTTTTGTTTACCATGTTTATTTCATAACATTGCAAACTCCCTTAAAATAATTGAGTTGTTCACAAAAATCTTGTAATTCTCTAAAACATTTGGCTTTTGCACTATATGTTTGACTCTCAGCCATCAGCAGGGCAAAACAAAATGATGTATTTTAAGACTGCAGCTATTGCACTGTCACATTCCTATTGATCTTTTTCCTATGTGGTGTATAAGTTTCGTTTATGGCACAAACAGTATGTATGGGGTTGTTCTGCAGAAATAGTGCCAAATGTAGGTCATCACTTGACATATTTACTCCTGACCAAGACTACTAAAGAGAAGTTTGGGAGTAGTATCATCTTTCCTTAGCTGAAAAAAAAAAAAAAGTGTTTTTTTTTTTAAATTTTCATGAGTGCAAACCTGGTAGTGTTTCAAGTGAGACCCATTATAGTCATTACCCAAGAGAAAAATAACTCCTTGCTTTCAAGCTAAAGTTACAGACATCCATGAAAAGTGGATATGAAGGATGCATAACATTATATATAAATAGCAAGGGAGGTGACTTGCTTTAAGATGAATTTTCTGAACTTTAACACAGATGCCAACATCAACAAGCACTTCGTCAAAATTATAACTGAAGTCGTTTTCTGAGTCATTTCTGGACTTAGCTGACATTATCTTCATAAAACATGCAGTCTGATCAGCATTCAGTTTTCATTTAAACTTGTGTAAATGCAGCATACCTCTACTCTGGGTACAATGAAGTAAAGTGAGAAATGAGATGGATCTGAGACCCTAGATTCTCATCACCTACTGCTGAAAAAAGGAAAGGCAGCTTTAATTCCTGCTTGTGTTCCTTCAACATTGCTTTGTGTAGGACAGCCTCAGGTGTAAATGAAAGTGGCTTGGAGAATGCTCTAACCAGGAAATGGAGATACCTTGATTATCAAGCACCTTTCCCAAAATTAGTGACCATGAGGGAGATGACCTGTTCTGTGAGCAAATTCTGTGTCAGAAAATTTACCTACTTGGCGAGGATCCCTAGGGGCTGCATGCACTGGGTTTATGGCACAGTATAAAAAATCTAAAATGAGTTATCAGAAAAAGATGCTCCTGTCATGTTTTAAGTACTTTACTAGAAAACAGGTTGTATTTTTTAGGGTGCCATATTTCTCAAGTACAGACTGAGCCAAGCAGGTGCTAATTTGCTTAAATCAACAAACTGAGTGAGATAGATACTGTGCAAATGCTTGTGTACGTATTGAATGCAAGTTAGTCATAAAACAGATGATAAGGAATATAAGTAGTAGAGTATAATAATACTGTAAATAGTATTGACTTAATAGTGAGAGTTTGCACAAAGATGTTTAAAAGTGAATATAGTTTGTGAACGAAAAGGAAGAAATGAGATCCAGACAGAAAAAAAAAAAAAAAAAAGGAATATTAAGTCAGGTCCCCCTAGTCCCACTTTAATTTATTTCTGTTACAAAAAACTCCTCAGCCAAAGTTTGTTTAACAGTTGGTGAATATGGTTTCATTGATTTACATTCTGTGTGTAAATCAGAAGCTGAAACTGGTTTGTGAAGAATGCCACACCAGAGTATGCCACCTGCTGCCCCAGTGGTACAGATTATGGTGATGTTCACAGATTAGTTATTGTTCTCCTTGTGGGTTATTCTGTCTGTTGAGGGAAAAATAAAAAGAAGTCATAAATCTTCATTTTGTAGATGTTTACATTTTCAAGCTGCGTTATTCCTTTCAGGAGAGAGAAAATGTTAGTGTTGAACATCTAGGAATATCTGTCCCTGCAGTCCTGCCTGTGGATTAAGTGAGTGCTAAACTACCATCATGTTTTCCTGGAGATTTGGAGAATGAACAGAAAGTACTTAACTGTTTTGACCAAGTCTAATTTTAGAACTGTACAATATGTAGGCAAATGGTAGATATATTTTAAAACATATATATGTGTATGTTCCAAAAAAAAAAAAGCTTTTTGTTGTTTTGTTTTGTTTTTAAATTTATTTAATATAAGGTCCTATTTTTTTTTTTTTTGAGATCCTTAGGAAAGTAAGGAATTGCATAACAGACTTGGATTATTTTACTCCAAGACAGTAGAGTTAAAGAAAAGAAAAGGTACTGAATTCTACAGTTCTGTGGAAGTTTCAGAATTATTTATCTATGTAAAAAAGCTAGCATTTAAATTTTATAAATTAATTAGTTTTAAATGTTCGGCAAGGTTAATTATTGTTGTCTAATCCCATGGTAATTTAGTCTCCCTTTGTACCAGTATGATGAGTATCTAAAATGGGACATGAACTGTTTTGGAAGTTAAATGTTCTGCTTTGCTTTCTACTTACATTTTCACATTAATTTTTCAATTGCAGAAAATGAAAAAGGATTTTTTTTTTCCTGCTACTTAACTTTCATGTTCAGATGGGTATGGAGTAGTTTTCATTTTTTCTTTTTTTCTTGAGTAGCCTCTAATAGGAAATTTTAGAATACTGAGAAGTATGTCAAGGACATTAGCTTGCTGAAGTTGTCTGTTTGTTGCAATGCAGCAGAGATTTTAAAGTCTTTAGTCAGCCTAAAGTCTTTCATCCACTGATACTATTAGAAGTAAGTCACAATACTCTGCTGAGCATTCTTTTATATTTGCTAGAGGATATATGAAATGTGAGATAGGATAAGTAAGTGTATTATCCCCCCTACCAGTGTTTGGCAGAGATTGTTCCTTAATATTTTCATTCTTGTTCTGAGTTACGGAACAAGAATGCAGAACAAGCTTTGCAGAAAGCTTGTTCTTTGTAACAATGAATGATATGTTCAATTTTCTGCTGTTCAATGATAATGTATTATTTAGGAGATTTGACAACTTAATGCTTACTCATATCCATATTTTCTGATATTGAAATGAATAATAGCATATAAAGCATCGATTCTGTTAGTGTAGAATTTTTATATTGAGGAAAGTTGTGAAGTTTTGTATGAATATGTATATATAAAAAAAAAAAAGGAACCGATAATTTTGTTGGCTTTTATTTTTAAGGAAGGTACTTGATACCAGTGAATTCAGTATCTATATGACTACTTTTTTTCTTTCTGGCATACTTAATTCTACCATCTCATAGATAGCTATCTGTGGCATAGGAACTGAGTGCTTGTTGAAACTAAGAATGTTAGAGGAATTGAATCAGATATGATGTTGGGTTGCTAGGAATTGGACATCCGTGTTGCATCAACACTGTAATGTTTTTAAATTGTTACAGAGGAATCGCCAAATTTTATTTTGTGGATGATCATTCTCATAAATGCCCATTTTCAGAAATGTACTCATGAATGCATAGTCATGTTTTGATGCCCTTCTAACAGTTCATCTGTTTAATGACAAGGTGAACTTATTAAGGGCTTATTAAAGGACCTGGGTGTCTAGCTTTCACATACATCTCTCTTATACTGGAGTCCAGAAATCCTGTTATGTGTCCTTCTGCATCAAAATGGAATAGTTCAGGGTATTAGAAAGATGCAAAGCAAAATAAGCATCTGCTCGTTTTTGATTGTGTTGTTGTATGTATATATTATATATATATATATATATACGTATATATATATATAACGGATATTTACATATAATTGTTTATATGCAAATAATGTTTATCATTGTGGCTATCATTCTCTAATATAGGGTGGTATCTAATAAGAACATCTAGTAAAATAATCAGTCAGTTCCCTTGCCATACATATTTTGCTACAAATTTCCTGTTAATGGATGAATTTGATCAGAATAATGTAACCGGTGTGTCCATGTATGTTTTAAATATAATTTCTGATTTGAGCTTTATTCTGTTGCACAATGCAAATGCAGTCAAGCTTTTCATATAATTTACCTCCTGACTAGCATCTCTAACATGTTCCAACAGCAATAGGATTTTTCTCATTGAAAGAAGACTTAGATATTTTAAATTATTGGCTATTTGATTATTGCTTTATGCATAGTATTCTACTTTTTTTTTTCTAGCTTGTTAATTTTTGTTTAAAAATTTATGTTGTTGTTTCAACAACACTTGAAGTGATCTCCAAAAAAGCAATTAAGTGTTTGTAATATTCTAACTGTAGCTAAACAAGAAATACAATGAACTCTTGGGATGTGTTGTTTTGAAATCTGGGAGGCAAGCAGAAAATATAGGCAGTGGTTCATAGCCACAGTATATATGATGCATAATACATACCTAAATTCACAGGCAAAGAGAACCAGAGTAGGAAAAATAAATAAATAAATAAATAAATAGTTTTTCTGAGAAGATAAAGAAGCACTAAGATGTACTGCATGAAAAGTCTGAATGACGTGATGTCAATACACAAGTGCCAAAACTTACTCTTTAATTATTTCCATGTGTGTTTGTTGTTGTTGTTTATTATAACATATGACTTATCTCAAAAGGAAACATATTTTTGATTTGTGTATTCAATGAGGTCCCTTAAGGAAAAATAAGTCCTAAAACATTCAATTTTCCCTTAAAAGCAAGAGAAAAACAGAGCCCACTTCCCTATTTTCATCTCTATATGTCTCTATCCGTTTTGCTATTTGTAACTAAAAGCACATGTGAGGATTTGTGGAGTTTATTCTGAACTTGGTGCTGATATGGAAGGTAAATTGTAAATTGTCTTTTGCCAGACAATCACATCGGTTGGGATAAGTGTTACTTTCTGTCCATAATACTATCCGAAAGTGAATTTTTTGGCTTCTGGAAGAATATGCAAAGATGGTTTAAGTAGGTTTTTGTTAATTAATGTCCCATTGCACAAGGAAAAAAAAAAAAAGAAAAAAAAAACAACACTTTTTTTCTCCAGAAAGTTTCAGGAAACTGTACTGAGCAGATTTGTTTTCAACTATAATTGTTTTCCATGTTTAAGTGTGGCTTCTGTAATAATGTGTAATAACGTAATCCTGCGGTCATGTGTAAGAATTACGTTGAAATGATCGCTTATTTTTCACTCAGGTGACTGATATACCAGTTTTTTAAAACCTCAGTTCTAGTCATCAACTCCTTTTAGACACTGAGATGGGGAAGAGAGGAATTAGTAGCAGAACAATCACAGCCACGTAACCCATAAATATGTTCAGCCTCACAGTTTAAATGGTGCCAGTTTCAGCCTGGAGAGCCCTTCATCCACAGCCTTTACAATTTTTCCACTAACGCTCAAAGAATGAACAGAATTGATAAAGGCTTTTTCTGATAGTTTCCTGAGGATCTCTTTGTACAAATGCCTATTTAGATTTTAAATACCATGTAAATATGAAGCCCATTCCACAACTTATTGCTAGTGTAACTGTTTTATTTTTGGACACTGAGACAATCTTGACCCAATGTTATGAAAAAGCATACTATTTCTCCTTCTAAATTAAAAATCCTCCCTAGAATATGCACTTAGATGTAAATTGTTTGACTGCGGCAGTTCATTCAAATACAGGCCTATTTAAGCAGTTTTAAAATGTGCTTTATTGGAACCCCGTGGCTTTTATAGCACATTAGACCTAAATTAAGCAGCAGGGAACCTTTCTCCCCTGTCATTTCCAACTGTCCTTTCCAGGCCAGGTAGCATGATATTGTTTTTAGAATTATTTATATGTCTCCATCACTATTTTATCGTGGTTTTAAATGCTGCAGATTTCTGACCTCTAGCATGGTGCAAGTTGTCAGAATCAACCTGGTTGGAACAGTCAGGGATTTTTGGTAATCAGAAAAATATTGCATGATTCATGGTCTCAGGCTTTTGGGTCTTCATTTATGAAGTATGCAATGTGTTTTCATATCTTCCTTCTCATGAAGAAATGTAAGCAATTCCTTACATAGGAAATGAGGTGGTTGTTATTGTTGTTTTCACCTTGTCATCTTAGTAAAATATCGTACTCTTTACCCAAACCATACTATGTTTGCTCTTGGTAGCATTCAAATTGGCATCAATGAAATCATTACTAATAAAACTAAAACTGTTATCTGGCAAAAGTTCTAATATATTTTGAGATGAAAAGTTATGTCACACCCTTCTCAACCAGTTGTGAGCACTCGTGGGTCTCAGTTCACAAAGATATGCCAGCCATAATGTGTGGGGCCTTTAGACCAGACCTGGCAAGCAGTGTGGAGGATTTGGGGTGGGACAACGGTGGGTCCTAGGAATGCTGTGCTTCATATCCTCTGCCAGGAGAGCAAGCTCAAGGCATTTTGGGGGGGAGAATAAACCACAGTGGAGGTTTTTCTCCTGTGTTCTGGTTGCAGCTCCAAGAGGAGGAAGCCCTCTATATAGGCTTGTATAGGCTGCACTGAGCTGGATAGCAGCTCTTGCTACCTGCTTAACCCTTCCTGTGCAGAAAGGCTTTCAGCCTCAGTGTGGGCCCACAGGACCCACTGGCTGTTTCTGCAACTGCTTCTTGAAAATAAAACTTGAAAAAACCTGTAACCTACTGATACTGACTACCAGTATAGGTATGAGTTACGGGAATCTACCAGTCTCTCTGTGGCCAGTATTTGGTGATGGCCTGACATGACCCACACTCTCAGAATACCTCTGCAGCGAGGCACCTTGCTCAGGGTCCCTGATGGGTGCTGGATCCTCCTCACTGTGGAGTTTCCTGAAGGCTGTGTTGGGGCTGACATGGGACTCTTCATAGTGCGAGGTAGCTGTAGGCAAGCATGGCAGCAGAACTGCAAGCGGACTTTCATCTCAGCTGAAGAGGAAGTGCTCAACTTTTGTTGAAGTGCTGGGGATAGGTAACAGATTAGTGCTGCTGATGAAATCTCAGGACTCCATTTGGCTTCCTTAAAAATAAATTTAAATGTGCCTCATACTTCTTATTCTTCCTTCCGTTGCTGATGTGAGTGGGATTACAGTGTGTAGGCAGTGGAGCCAAATTACAATAGGTTTGGCCATAACCATGTTTGAATTTCATGACTTTTATTGTGTATATCTAATTTCTCATTATTATATACATTTTAACTGTATTTCTATGTATATTAGCAAAGCATAGTAAACCATTGCAATTTAAACTTCGAGAAGCAAGTACTAGGTAAACCTGAAGTCTGACTCCCTTGTTCTAATTCCCTTCTGAAGTCAATAGGGGCCTTGTAATTGCTTTGAAAGCAGAATAAATGTTGCATGCAAGTGCAAGCACACCTCTGAAATATACTGCAATGCAAGTGAGATGCATGACCACCTCAGTACAGAACTATGGTTAGAAATCTCCAATAAATCTCAGCCAAATGAAGATCTACTGTGCAATTCCATCATAACTGAGCACAGTTTATGGCTTGTCAACTGTTTTATGATTCTAATTCCTGATTTGGTTTAACCCAAATGAGTTCAGAGTGCTAGTAGCTAAAAAAAAAAAATCTTGCAATCCATAAAATGTGTTGATATTAAATAACAAAGGTAAGTAAACATGACCCTTCATAATGTTTTAAATGGATAGTTTATAGCATAAAAGCGCATTTTGAGCTTCTCTATTTAACAACAGGAAAAAAATGATGCTGTCCTTTAGTTCCTACTGTGATTTGTAGAATGTTGATTTTTCACAACATGTTGATCCAGTGTACATTTAATATGGACTTTTGCTCTGAGTTTTCCGTGGCAACTAGAGATTTTAGGTGCTTCAGTCTTTCTGTGTTCTCAGTTGCTAGTAACTTTTGAAGACTTTGACCTTCTGGATGAGCCTAACACAAGCATTCCTGATGATTCAGTTGCTTCGGAACAAAGCGTCAGCCATTTGCCTCACATAAATTGACTGTCATATGATCAGCAAATATTTTGAGAAGAACAGCATATGTTTTGAAAGTTCCTTGTCATTTTTATTATTTTAAAAAGACAACTTACAGAAATCATCTTCTGTGCGTACAATTGTATATATGCACATTTGTGAGGGAAATCCTCATGTTTTTTTTTCTTTACTTTGCAGACAAAACCTGTTGCGTTTGCAGTTCGGACAAATGTTGGTTACAGTGCAGCTCATGATGACGATGTTCCAGTCCCAGGCATGGCCATCTCATTTGAGGCTAAAGATTTTCTTCACGTTAAAGAAGTAAGTAAAACTTAAGGAGTAAGTGAATCTCTTCAAAGATCTGTTTTAGTAACAGTGCTACCATTTCTTAATGGTTAGATTAACCTCCCAAATCTTCAGGTCCTGTTTTTCATGAAAGTTATTTCCCTGACACAGAAAATATTTTATTGTTAAGAGCCACATACTGAAGAATTGAAGTCATAAATTTCAAGATATACATATCAACTGTCAAAAAACGTACTTTGAGTTTGCTGCATTGCTTTTCTTTTTCTGTAGTTTTTCTTTGAAAATTTTCAGGTTTTGTGGACTTTCAAACACTTAAATTCTTGTTCTTTCTCTCCTCCTTGCAAGATAATTAAAACTTGGTAACTTTCCTATACAAACCTTCCTAAGCACCCTACTGCTCTATTCTGAATGATTTCATTTTACCAGATTTCCCAGGTTCTGGTCATATTCCATTGTATTTTGCCACAAAGTGGTCCATCCGACAACAGAGATTTGTAGCAGAAGAACTGGAAAATTTGCTTGAGGACAACAGCTTAGTCATACACTTGAAATTATATCTTAGACCCATTTTAGATTATCCAGTTTTTTAATGCTGAAAAAATCCCTCGGTCACTACAATTCATGATGCATAGCAATTTCTGCTAGGACAGGTACTTTGTAGAAGCAAGAAGCTTTCCCTAATACACAGATAGAAATGCAGGTGGACAAATACAAAGGAAACACAAGAAGTGGACTTTTAGTACCCTGATGATTAGTGATCAGCATTTTCCATATATATGAAACACATAGAAAAAAAGGATGATTTGGATTCCAAGCAAGTGTATATAGCAAAGACAATGTTTGAAGTCTGATGATAGTGCAAAAAAGAATTGCTTTACTTCTTATGACAGAAGTAGGGATGAGCAGGCACAGTCTTGGCAAAAGAAAGCCATCAGCATTTTCTGATGAATCTGGTGCAGTTTGGTTAGATTCAATGATTTTGTATGATTATCTATTCCACCTATATATCAAATGAGCTGGTAGTCTCTGACTTCACATCAAGCCTTTCCCCTGTTTCCATGTGAACCAGAAACAGGCTGTCAGCATATTTCTGTTAGAATATATATTTTTTTCCTCATAGCTGAACTTAGTCTTGGGTGTAAAAATACATGGAAGATAATGAGGAAGACAGAGTTTCCCGAACTTTTCCTAATCTTCAGAAATATCTTGAAAGGAAGCTTAACTCAGCTGAGGTGTTATATTGTCTGTGGGTGGGTGCATGTAGCACTGTGGAATGAAAAACAAGATTAGACTGCAGTTCTTTATGCAGCTTCAGGTGTAATACAACAAGCACTCTGCACTAATTGTCTTCAAAAATCAAAAATCTTTTTTCCCCTCTGAGCAGTTCAGGGGATTTGACTGTCCAGTGATGTTAGGCCAGAGCAGGGATGTGGCTGGGACCCTGCGCCCCAGGTCAGGCTCACTGCCAGGCTGGGAGCCCAAGGAATCAGAATCATTGGGCAGTGGCTGCTGCTTCTGGGGGTCTCCGACCTCTTCTGGAGGGTGCTCAAGCAGCACCCCTTCCTCAGCCTGTGCATTCCCCTGTGGTGGCCCTCACCTACTTGCTCTCCAAGGCTCTGTAACCAACCAGACATCTCTCCTTCATTCATTTTGGTGCTCTCTAGAGTTAACGTAGGGAGAACTGAAATCTCTAAAATTTAATTATTTCTGCAGATGAAAGTAAAAAAAAACAAACATATTATATACACTGCTATAAAATGTAGCGTTGCTTTTCACATCACAAATATTTAAGAAAAACAACAACAACAACAAACAACAGTACGACAATCTCTTGTGATGTTTGACTGCACAGCAATACCATATAGGATTGATGTTGTCCTGTTCTTATCTGTGAGGAGTTTTCTCTAATTTATGCTGCTAAGTGGGCTCAAGCAAGGAAAACCTCATTTTTTTTTCTTGAGGGCTGCACTGATTAAATATGAGGGAAATTTGTTTTTATTATTAAGTTAGAGTCATTAAAGCTCAGTATACATAAAGATGACAGATTGCATCCTGCATCACAGTCAATCCTGAATTTTTCAGGGCATAAATGCATGGCCATAATTCTACTTTGCATTTAATTCCTATTTGTATTTCACTTGGCTCTCCAAGCTCTCCAAGTCTTAAAGAGAATCACTGATCCCACCCAGCACCTTGAGAGCTGGTCACACTACCAAAATTCCCGCTATTGCTTTGTAATATTAGGAAGTGTTATCTGTAGTATTACTTTCTCATAAAACTACCTTATCCTCCTTTTCATATACTGACAACAGTAGTTAGCGTTGAGACTTTGCAAGTATGACTGCTTTTATTTTTGTAAGAAGAAAAATTCCTATAGATTTAGTACTTCTATTAAATTCAGAATCACAGAATCACAAATTAAGACTAGTTTTGTCTTGTTCAATAGGAAAGTTTTAATAAGTACTGACTGTTCAGATTTTAATATAATGGTGTTTTTTTTGTTGTTGTTGTTTTGTTTTGTTTTTTAATTATCTGTCTCTTCCTTTTACCAAGCTGAGCAATACTACTTTTGCAGATTTTGTGTATAACGTAGGCCAGATCCATATAATGGCAACCTCTGTTGACTCAATTACTATAGTCTTCCTCCACCTATATTGTCTTATAGTGTATTTGAAATACACATGCATGTCTTTAATTAGCATTTTGTAGCAAAAAGTTATAATTTTAATAAGATGTTTGAACTAACACAGCTTTCAGAAAAGTTTGCTCCTAAGGGGCCTCTGCACAGGCCACATCCACCTGCTCCACCGGGGGCTCCTCCACCCATGGGGGGGCTGCAGCATGGAGATCTGCTCCATGTGGGACCCATGGGCTGCAGGGGGACAGCCTGCTCCACCAGGGGCCTTTCCACAGGCTGCAGGGGAACTGCTGCTGCGTGCCTGGAGCACCTCCTGCCCTCCTGCTATGCTGACCCTGGAGTCAGCAGTGTTGGCTCTCACCTCTCTCTGCAAGCTGCTGTTGCACAGCAGTTTGTATTTTTTTCCCCCCATTCCTTAAATCTGCTTTCCCAGAGGCCCACCCAGTGTTGCGCCCTGGCTCAGCTCTGGCCAGCGGTAGGTCCCTTCTGGAGCCAGCTGGAGGTGGCTCTTCTCTGACATGGGGCAGCTGCTGGGCTCTGCTCACAGAGACCATGCCTGCAGCCTTCTGCTACCAAACCATTGCCACATAAGCCCAATACAATGTATGAATAAATATTATTAAATCGGAGCACTCATTATCTCATACTTAAATGGCTGAAATTCAGTTAATTGAAATATGTGCATATGTATAACCGTAATTTTTTTTAGTTGTCCAAAGATATCCATTCCTTGTGGATCTGTCACTGTCTGCTTAACATACAGATCACATGAGCTGTATTTAGGTAGGTAGTAGAAGATATATAGGAAGTGGAATGTGGTCATATTTCAGAAGGTAGTAGTGAGTTCAGAGAAGCAGTAGAGCTTAAGAAGCGGTATTTTATTTAAAGTATAGAACTGATTTTAATACAGTAAGAAAAAAATAGATTGTAAAAATTGTTGGATAAGAGCAGATCAGAAGAAATCTCAGGTGTCCACTGAGGAGAAAGATAAAGGGAGAACAAAAGAAACTCTAATGTATGAAGAGAGAAGACTGTGAAGCAGGAAGAAATAAAGATGGTGAAATGGGTGGAATTTACAGCCGGGGAGAATCATGATGTTTTGTGAGAGAAAGTTTCTGCTTAAGTACTGTAGCATTTTAATAATTTGGAAGGTATAATTATTTTAATGTATTTCTGAACATTACCACTATTCTTCATTGCCATAATAACATAGTACAATGATTAACTGCAGGGAAGAATTACATAAAATGACTTAGCTGCAAGTTAAAAATAATAACAAAATGATCACAAATACAGTAATTTCATAGTACATGACTTTTTATTTCTTTTTTTTTTTTTTTTTGTAGAAATTTAATAATGACTGGTGGATAGGACGGTTGGTAAAAGAAGGCTGTGAAATAGGATTCATACCAAGCCCAGTCAAACTAGAAAACATGAGGCTGCAGCATGAACAAAAGGCAAAGCAAGGGAAATTCTACTCCAGGTAACAACAACAAAACATTAGAAGTAGTAGCACTGCTTGTAGCAGTTATTTTGGAAATCAATGCTGTGTATGCTGTAGATCTTTTTAATTGTTAAAATTGACGGTTTCAAAAATGATGAGTCAATGAAAAATGTAATATTTATGTATACGATTAATAATGTCATTGCCATTGCAGAGTGCGAGTGGGTGCTTAGGTTGGTGGCCTGTGATGGTCTGTGATTTTTATTCTGGTTTAGTTTCATACAGTATTTGTAGATACACATTGCAGATAGTACATTTGTTATGTGCAAGCACAATTTTTGAGCTAAAAATCAATCCCCCTAAGTTCTATAACATTTTTTTTCACAATACTATATGTACTATACTAAACTATTTTAAAGATGATTTCAGAAATTTCAGAGGATGTTAATATGATTTTTTTTTTTTCATAAAGCAAAGCCCCTGGCTGTTATCTAGCTCTCAGAGAAAAATGTTTTGATCTGTCTCATTTGTTGTGTCTGACTGCAGCCATAATGACATAAAAATACAGATTCAGTATCTAACCATATTGTACAATAATGTAAGATCTAATACCGTGATCTTTCTGTGGAATTCTTAATACAGTAGTTTTCCAACAAAAGGTAACACATAGAAACAAATGCCATTTGCTTCTCCTTGAGTATATAGGATACAGAAATATTTCTATTATGTTTGGTTGGGATGGAGCTGGAGCTGAGAAAACATCTGGGAAACATTTGGGAAGTAAGAAAGGCTTTTCTGCTCCAATGGGAAGGGCAGCAGTGTCTGAAGAGCAAGTCAACATGAGGAGGAGACCAGGATGCTGCAGCGTCAGCTGTCTTTACTGGCTGGGAAATGCTTTTCCTGAGTGTCCCATCCTCAGCAGGAGGAATCTGGTTCCTTACTTGTCTCCTGGCCTTTCTGATGCAGCCACATCTGACCCAATGATTTGGTCACTTCCCAAATTGTAAAAGCTTCTGTCCACCAGAACTTCTCGCTGGAGATAACACTGTCCTACACTACAAATGAATTTACTTAGTGATTATAAATATTTTTAGATAGAGAAAGTATCAACTAGTACTGCCGCATTAATTGTTTGAAGAGAGAAACATACATTCTTACATTCATTTCAGTGCTTTTCTAGTTACAGTAACAAAAATAAAGTTGCTAAAAATATTTTTCCATTTGCACCACTTGGGTAGGCTTTCACAAAGCCTGACAAAATCTTAGGCTGTTTTGTCTTCCTTGGACGGGCTTCTTTTACCGAAGTGCTACCTTGTACCAAGACAGCAAATTTGTAGCTTAATTAAATTGAAAAGACTCTAGACAAACACACTGTCAGTTTCATTAGGGCACTCTTAATAATTATTCTGTTAAACAGATATTCTTATTGGTTTAAAAATTATGTATAGTAATAATATTAATTGTCAGTAATGATCAGATCACATTAAGATCACAGTAAGAGCATATGTAGCAGAATGAAGTTGCACAGAGCAAGGAGCGTGATTGGTGTTTGCACTTCCTCAGTCTTCAAAATGTACAGGTGTTTAGTGTAAGATGTATATTTTATACCACTGTCAGAAATACTGTTTGCTTCTGGTCTAGCAGCTCATTTATAAAACAAGTAATAAATAGGCTAGAATAAATACTGATAAAACTATAAAACTTCAAACTAATTTGTTGCTTTACTCCAGTAAATCAGGAGGAAACTCTTCATCCAGTCTGGGTGATATAGTTCCTAGTTCCAGAAAATCGACGCCTCCATCATCTGGTGAGTAGGTCATGAACCCTCCAGATTACAGAATCAGGCATTTCATCTGCTAAAATTTATATTACTTTTAGTTCTGTTTTTCTTATTTCCAGTGTGTTTGTGTTGCCCTATCGGTCTGATTTGGGTTCATTTGAAGTAGTAGAGTTAATGTCTGCAAGGGTAGGCAATGATAGGCTCTTAGCAATTCACAGAGTTCCTTCTTTGCTTCTCCTGCAAGGTTTTATAGCAGAGGAATAGTCAAGTGGTGATATAGTCTTGCGATGAGATAGTTAAAGACTTGGTCTGGGGAGTCCTGCTGAACAAGAAATATATTCTGGTAGAGGAGGAAAAACAGCAATAAGAATAAAAATGCTCATGAAGTCTCTGCCATAGCATCAACAACGACTTTTTTTTTTTTTTTTTAACAGGAGTTTTCAGTTTCACAGTTCTGATAATGAAAATCTGCTTCACATAACTATAGCATACTGGTTATCTTTTTTTTCTTTTCTGACAGAAGACTTTTTTCATGAGTATTGTTTTGAATTTAGAGCATCAACAGACTTAACTTTGGTTATGTTAGACTTAAGAAGTATGAAGCAAATTCTTCATGAGTTCATGTAGGACACTGGCGTGTAATCTTTATTTTCTCCTCAGAGAAAAAAAAGACAGTTGGAATACCTGAAATCACAAAAAAAATAGTGAATATTGCTAGCACCTTGCCTACAGAGACAAAGATGAGTGTTTTCATGTCACGTTAGTTTATATGGAGCTGGCATACAGAGCAGGCATCTTAAAATGGTCCTGAAGATTTTAAAGCATTTACATGGACATTAAGAGAGAGACAGGAGTTCAGTCAAGTTATGGTAGTAGCTTCATGTGGTTAAATTAATTGAAAAATGTATCTGTCCTTGTGAAAACATAAATTTGTTTGTAATGACCAACTTTATTACAGTTGCGGTTTGTTTATCAAAATTCCACTTATGTTCCCTATCTGCCATTTTTGTAAGAAAATGCGTAGTTTACTAATATGTGTCTGTCACAAGCTGGTAGAACACACTAATCTTTTGTGGCTTTACAAAGGCCTTTAACTGTCCTATTTACTGCTAAGGCCCCTTTTTCAATGACTGCGTTTTTGCAGTAGAAAGTGTCCGTAGACCTATATTGTAATTTTCTAATTAGAGCATCTGAAATGTTATAATATTTTTATATACTAAACCCACTTAGATAGCAGTGCATATGAAATTTTCAGAATGTTGCACAGAATTTAAAGGTAAGAGAACAGATAGCATAATTAGGTTGCCCACTCACTGATTGCTAGTGATGCTGTAATTTTCATTGCATTGAGTCATTTCTTCAGACAGTAGTTTTCAGAAACATAGTTTTCTGGAGAAAGAAGAAAATCTATTTAAGTTGTTTCAGTTACATTGCAAATTTGGAGAGTATTTATGAGTAGATTGTGTTTGCTTATACTATGATCTTTATATTTGGGATCTGCAGTATTTTGTTGCTTATCTTAAAACATACCAAGGGTTAAAGAAGCATAATTTGTAACTAACGAACTCAAAAGTCAAGAACTCACTTGATTTTGAAGTGCAGTTCGATTCTGACCTGGTCCGTTTCTGCTATTCCCAGGCCTTCTCTTTGTGAAAGTGTAATAAATGGCAAACACATCAATTATTTAATAATTTGAAGAAAAGATAACAAAAGTAAGGTAACTTCATGTTTTGACTTTGAGTTAGGGTTTGTTTTTTTTCCCAATATAAACTAATGCCACAAAAGCATGGAACACAGTGAAGAAAGACTGAAAACAAGTAAATAAATCAACCCATACAGTCCTCTCTGACTACCAAGCAGGATGTGGATAATTGGGAAAATGAGTTTGGGAAAAAAAGGAAAAAAAAGACACAAAAAATCAGCTAACTAAAAATAATTGACAGTTAAAAAAAAAACACACACCTGTCACAGATGTTATGTAATGGGAAAAATGAGAATGAAAAACGAAGATATTGATAGCTGATCAAATGCTGCATTTCTCTTTTACAGGAAAAACTTAACAATCCCAATTTTCTTTACAGATGATTTTAGTGGAGGTGTTCTAATATGTCTTATTATGAGGGGTTTATATAGCGGCTGTGCTGGCCTGTATTCAAGAAAAGATAATATGTTCTTTTTATAATTATGAAGAGGATGAAGGAACAGCTTTGCTAGAAGAAAATGTTACGTGATTTCTGTGGCTGTTTTTAGGAGCAGAAGTATAGAAACAGGCTGCAGATCTGCTCATGGGCTTTCCTGGCAAGGTCAGCCTCAAAGGGAGAGGTATAAACTCAAGGCATGTCAGGGATTGTGGCATTAGATGTGTAGACAATTCAAATGGGAAAATATACTCCCCTCAATCGGAGGAGATCACTGTCCCAAGTGTCCCTTAAATCAGCAGTTGCACATAGCCTTGACAGAAATATTTGTGTGTTGCATAATTTATTGGCACAGGCTGCTGTATTAATTGATGTCCCACTCATCAAACAGCTGAAAGCAGGTCACTAAGGTGGTTTCATAATAGCTTACACTGATTAATTATAGTTTTGGATAAAGTCTATGCAAACGATACTGCTTACAGATTATTTAGGGTTACATTCAATGCATAATAATGGCAGGAGATGATGGGCCTGTTACCAGCGGGTGTCAAGAGATGGGTAAGATCTTTTCACGCAAGGGTGATGTTGTACAGCATGTTTGTAGATCACTTTTGTGTATGTACTTGCTTTATGAAAACAATGGTAATACAGTACCTAAGGTCAGGATTGGGTGCTGTAAACAAGAAGGCTTATAAACTGTCTGATTTTTTGGTTGTCAGGTATTCATTGGGCTTTGCCTTCAGGATGGCCTTGCGTTTTGAAGATGTGTTTATTTCTGAGTCTCTGATGATACTTTGCAAGCTAGTTACTTGCTAAAGAGGGTAGCTATTTTATATTTATGGTACAGGCTTTGAGTGCTGTTTATTCCCTTGAGAAAGAGGTTGAAAGAGGTTTGTTGTATTCAGCTCCATTTTGCTCTGCCTATATCCTCACTATTCACACAGGATCCAGCTCTCTGAGATAACTTGGATCTATTTTCTCTCTTCTGATACCTCTTTTTTTTAGTTTTCATTATCGGTAGGTCTGTGTATATTATTTTTAATAAATGTATCTTATGCCTACTGTGCATTTTTAGTTAAGGTGATTTAAAAATGCCAACTGTAAGATAAATGTTGGTATTACTGTACCACTATTAGGCTGATTTTTTATTTTTTTTTTGCTCCAAAAATTATTATTATTTTGATTTCCAAGTACACACCAGTAACATTTCAAATTTCAATTGATGATGCACATTTTTTATTTAGTGTTTATCACTATAAAACAATGCAAATATTGTTGGCCAAATGTTGTTGGTCAGATTCTGTTTTTTACTTTTGTGCAAGTCTTGTTTATTCCAGTGAATTAGTTTGGATTTACACTGGTATAACAAAAAAACTTGGCCACTCCTCTGTTTTCTAAGAGTAATTATGTGTATGTCTGATTTAATTCTGTAATAAGGGATCAGAGGAAAATGTTACAGTAGCTGCTACAGACTGCCTCGTGTTTTCTAATCCTAATGTACTGCACCTTAAATTTTTTCCCATTGTTTTATTGTGTTTTGTATTCATGGTTGTTTTTTTAAATTTTTATTTTACTCTGGACAGGATTTTTCTTTATTTTTATTATTTCCTTTTTAACCTTTTTTTTACTTTCCCTGTCATCTGATAATTCTGAATTGTTTGTCTGTATATAGCTATAGACATAGATGCCACTGGCTTAGATGCAGAAGAAAATGATATTCCAGCAAACCATCGCTCCCCCAAACCCAGTGCAAACAGTGTAACATCACCCCACTCCAAAGAGAAAAGAATGCCCTTCTTTAAGAAGGTAACACCAACTTCCAAGCTCCCATTTGTCCACCTGCTCACCTGCACTGCGTCACATTTCTAGTCCTGTTAATTGTCTGCGTCCTTTGACAAGCCAATAACATGCATGCTTTGTTGTTCTTTGTTTCTTTTCCATGCTGCTGTAGCTAAGCAGAAGCAGAAATCGGTAAGTTTATATCAGCATTACCTATGTTTATCCTGCCACTGGCATCATTAGCATTATTACCCCAGTTTAACAATGCAGCTATCCTAGACTGAAAGAAGAGATTAATCAAGCTATTAGAGGATTCAGTACATTAAAAGATAAAGTCCTAAGTTCAGAGAGCATCCATGAAACCCTGCTACAGTACTTATCCTTTTTGATGGAATAAATAGACACACTTAAAAGGCCTTCTAAATCTCTGAGGAATTTATTTGTTATAAATGCATATAATACACCCCTCTAGTGCATGCTTGTTCTTTCTATCTCTTTGTCAGAGTGTTTTTTTTTTTTTCATTAAAACTCAGTCTATTGAAATAATTAGTGGAATCTAATCAGATACTCAGATTGGATTTACACAACAAACAGTCAGAATCCTTGAATTTTTTACTTAGTATTTCAGCTTCTAATTCACTTGGTGTAAAATCTGCAGATGAACAAGACCAGTGGAAAACTGCAGACTTGTTTTGGCAGCTTACTGTGAGTTTATCCTATTGTCATGTATAAATTACTAGACAAACGTTCTTGCTTTCCATCAGTCAGATTTTTTTAGTATCTCAGCTATTGGAAATGGTACTGATGGCTCACAGAGAGCCAATGTCTCCCCATATACAGCCCAAAGCACTGCAGAATTAGGCCATTGGCAACCTGTTACAGCAAACTGTGCCATATGCTTCTAGGATCTTTGCTAGAATATGTTATCAAGACACTAGCTAGCAGCCAAACTATGAAACTGGATATTACATTTCTACTTTTGTTTTAAATCTTTTAATTCTTCATAGCTCTTCTTCATTTGTTTTAACCACTCACATCTAAAGTAACAACAGACTATATATGGTGATTAAAAACAGTACCAAGTGACACTGGTGCCAGTGCGATTGGATGCTCTCCTGTTTAGCTGAATAAAGCATTTTATTCTCTCATGAGCTCCTTTAAACACTATATCCTTCTCATCTTCAGTCACTAGTATTTTCTTTAGTAGGGTGTGTTAAGTACCATGTCATTCACAGCCCACTGTGGAACTTAACAGCAGTTTCTTGCTTCTGAATAATTTATTCATTAATCGTATTTCTAACCAAGTATAAATGCTAAGGAAGCATGTTGATGTATATTAGATGCTAATCTGCATAATGCATCTTTAGAAGATGTGTTTTGTGGACAAAAAAGCATGCTGTTGGATAGTGACAAATTCCATCTCTCTTAACTGTGTGGGGCCTCTTTTCTTCCATATCACAGTCTATACTGGTTATAGTTGCTTTTCTAATGCTGCCATTTACAGTAAAAACTGAATGGGCATCCCAAACTAGTCGTTCATGGTCAAACCACTAAGGTATATAATCTGAACTACATTAGTTTATATTCCAAGTTTGTGTTTGAACTTGGCACTAAACTGTATAGGTTAGTGCCAGGCACTTAGAATATTAAATTCACTAGTACTGAATTACTTAGGTGCTTCCATTAGATTGTTTAGTGAATTTTCTGCTGAAACCTTTGTTGCTTCAAGCTGCAAAAATTAAAAATAATATTAATAAAGCCTGTTTCAGCAGAACAGATCTTAAATATAACCCATATTCCATCAAATAAGATAGCTTCTGTACTTTTCCTAATTTTCAAATAGCTGGTTAAGTTCTAGCATGAATATCTTCAGTTGAGTTTGCTGCATTAAAACAAAGATCTGTTGCATCAGGACACTCATGCTATAAGCACTGACACATCTGTAACTGTTTTCTTGTAGGAGCTGACTCTAATACATTTATCAGATTATTAGTAATATCGGCAAGAACATTGGAGGGCTGCATTTTAATACTGGAATGGTGTAATTGCAGGGTTTTGCTTTGAAATGTGTTGAGTTAGATTCTGCCCTGTTTAAGATAAGTTCATTTGACATGCTTATGATGCCTTGGGCACCGGTATTCATTCTTATGTTACTAATTATCTGGTAAAGCTACAGGTAACAAAAAAGAAGATAAATTATATTTAAAAACATTCACAAAAATGTTTTCCATGTTTTAGACTGCTTTAGACTGCTGCTTGTGTAGCATTTTGTGCTGTCATTGTATTAATGTCTGTCTGTGTTTTTGTGTTTGGAATGTATATACTTTAATGTTATTGTGAAACATCTTGGGATATGTTGAGTACTGAAACAATGAACAATGACTGTCTTCTACAGTCTTGACTGATGTATTTGTACTATGTAGGCATCTGAAAAATGGATCTGGTATACCATCTTTCTGTATCACCCACAGGCTCCTGGGTTTGGATTTGAAACATTTTTCCCCTAGACAAAGATAAACCAAACCCTTTCTTAAAAACAAAAAGCCCTTTCTGATAAGACAACATTAGTCATTCTTGGATATATATATTGGATAGCCATTTATTAAAGAAAATAAAAGTTTAATCTGCTTATATTTTGTTTCAATAACAATATAAAAATGTTGTCAGTCTTTGGAAACAGGCAATCTTTTTTACATTTCTAATTCAAAATGGTTTTTTGTAAATCATGCATGATACATCAGTAAGTAGTTTGGTGGATATTGTACTAACATAATCCACTCTTGGGTGGTTATGGAAACTTCCTAAAGTGGAAGTATTGCTATCCCAAGTTCTGTTTATGAAAGTTTTCTGTAATGACTAACTTGATCAGTCATTATTTTGTTTTCTTTTGGAAGTGAATTGTGGATGCAAATGTTGAAGTCAGATTATGAGTGCTTCCATTAGAATTTGCAGTGGTGTCATGATGTTTTGCAAAGCAGTACGCAGATTGGAGCGCAAAGGATATGTTAGACTTCTCTCCTCCCTTCTTGTTTTATTTTTCTCCTCTGTAATTTGCCTAATAAAATTTTGTTGGGAATACAGATGTCACCTCTCTAGAGTCAATCATATCAAGTCATTAACTATTGGAAATAACATTTTCAATTAACCAGTCAGGAATTATGGGGTGGCACATCCGCACATCTCCAGAATAAGTTTTCGAGCTACCCTGAGCAAACATGAAAGTAGTAAGAAAACTGAAAGTCAGTTAAAAGCTTCTTCAAAAGAAATCCCTGAACCTGTGAACTTGTACCAGTTTTCATGAAAAGTTAATGAATTCACAGTTCATCAGTTGGTGACATCACTGGAAATTCAGAGTTCCTAATACTGAAAGTAATGAGCATTCTACCTAGGTGCTGCAATGCTGAGAGCTTTTTCTGTTTTACAGACAGAGCACATCCCTCCCTATGATGTAGTGCCTTCTATGCGACCAGTAGTTTTAGTGGGGCCTTCTTTGAAGGGATATGAGGTAAGTGATTGTTGGGAATGGTTCTATTTTGCCAAAAATATTTTGCTTTACATGAATTTAAATGTTCAAAGTAATTAAACTGAATCACATTTTTTTTGTAGATAAATATATACAGCTTACACTTTTACTAGATACCTGGTCACATGTATTTTGTTTCATATCCAATTTCAAATAAAGAATTAATTACTTATATTCCTATCATATTGTTCAGATACAAGATTTGCTGTCAACTTTAATTACAGGTTTTTCCAAATTAATAACATCAAGTATTATCAGTTTCATATGAGAATATTAAATTGCTGTTTGTTTGCTTTTAGGTAACAGATATGATGCAGAAAGCATTATTTGATTTTTTAAAACATAGATTCGAAGGGCGGTAAGTACTTTGCATTGCAAATTTACTGGAGTTCAGGTTCTACTTAGGCACTAATTAGTTTTTAAGAAACAATGGCGTATGTACCCTTTGTTTGGAGAGTGGAGTACTTTTTGTTGCTGTTATATCAGTCAAGGGAAGGGATTATCCCATTGTCCCATGCTACTCTGCGCTGGTGCTGCCTCACCTCAAGTACTGCATGCAGTTTTTAGCACCACAATATAAGAACATAAAACTATTAGAGAGTATCCAAAGGAGGGCTGCACAGATGGTAAATTGTCTAGAGGGGAAGATTTATGAGGAGCAGCTGAGGGCCCTGGGTTTGTTCAGTCCTGAGCAGAGCAGGCTGAGGGGAGGCCTCATGGCGACCTGCAGCTCCCTCACAAGGGGAGCGGAGGGGCAGGCGCTGAGCTCTGCTCTCTGGGGACAGCGACAGGACCCGAGGGAACGGCATGGAGCTGGGACAGGGGAGGGTCAGGCCAGGGGTTAGGGAAAGGTTCTGCACCCAGAGGGTGGTCGGGCACTAGGACAGGCTCCCCAGGGATGTGGACACGGCACTGAGACTGCCAGAGTTCAAGAAGCATTTGGACAGTGCTCTCAGACACGTGGTCTGGTTTTTGGGTGGTCCTGTGTGGAGCCAGAAGTTGGACTAAAGGATCCTTGTGGTTCCCTTCCAACTCAGAATGTTCTATTCTGTAT
The DNA here is from genome assembly GCF_963932015.1 of Anas acuta. Taxonomy (NCBI): domain Eukaryota; kingdom Metazoa; phylum Chordata; class Aves; order Anseriformes; family Anatidae; genus Anas; species Anas acuta. Next base: position 20,898,998 of record NC_088980.1, on the reverse strand, counting down.
TCTATCACTTATCAGGTGATTCTATGATATATCTCAAAAGATATTAAAATGACCTTAAAAAGTTGTTAACAGATCTTAAAATGAAAAAAAAAAAAGTCATTTTTTACTGATAACTCTTTGTTTAATACTGCATAATTGAGTTTGAAAAAGGGGATTTTTTTCCCTATAGCAGGTAGGAAGGAAAAAAAATGGAAAATTTGGTACTGTTCATCAATTAGCAAATAAAGATAACTAACCAGTAGCACAGGCAACATGCTGGATTTCATTTTAAGGCTAATGGGATTATCTGTGAGGAGCTGTGCCAGAAATAGCACTTGATTATGTTTTTAGCTTAAGTTAAATCATGCCTAAATTTTCAAAATAAAGTTGCTGATCAGTATTTTGAAAATAATTCTGCTTTTTTGCATTAACATCTGGCTTTGTTATGTTTTATAGGGCTTTAGGAAAAATATACACATGTTGAACTCATTGGGACATGACTTTTGGTTACATTTCAGCTGAATAGCATTTGAGTGTGCTTTCTAGAGAGGAGCTCTCCCTGTTCTTAGCAAATCCACTTCCTCCTTTTAAATTGCAAATAAAATCATACAAGGAAGAACAAGGGAATACCATCAGTCTGATATAACCCTCAGCACTGGAAAAACGTGACCTCTAAACCTCATTAGACCAGAGTTTAAAGGGGAATTTAGAAAAAGGGTGTATTTTGACCCTGGAAAGCAAAACAAACTGGGTTAATCATTTTCCTAGGAAGAAGAATATCCAGAAGGTTATGTACCAGGTCTGCACAAACAGCTGGAAGTAACCACTTTTTTCTTGGCTTATGTTTTCTCCTAAACACAAAACTGAGCTTACTAGAGATAGTTAGCCCAGAGTTTTCATTTGCTTCCTCACTACTGTGGTTTGCTTCTCTGTGTTGCAGTCTCCATTTTTAGGAGGCCAGCATATTTCTTGATCTTTCTGGAAAAATAGGTAGCTCTTGCACTCAGTTTAAAAAACAAAATACATGCTAGTAAACTGAACAATAAAGATCAGAGTTGCATGGCTGTATTAGTTTGCCTGTGGAGCTTTACCTTCACCTATTAACTCTGCATATCCCTACATTTCTTATACATATGGTTGAGGTAAGCCGGGTTGTAAATCTTTGAAAAGATTTAATCAAAATGAGGGAAACAAGAAAGCAGACTATTTAGTCAGAGATAAATTACATCTCCTTTCAGTGAATGGGGAGTTTTAGAGCCCTGAAGCTCTGTAGAGTTGATGCTGGGCACGCTGGGTGCAAGGTCTCACCACAGCAAGCCTGGAGTCCCCAGGGAGGACAAGTGCGTCTTCTACAGCATGTCTCTGCCCTGCCCATGCCTCCACTCTTGCAGATCCATGTAGCTTTGCAATCCATGATCAAAATGCAGTAGCATTTTGGTGCTATGCAGAAGGGAGGGTGTCTTTGCAATAGTTCTTGTAACAATAGTAGTTAAATAAAATATCTTATTTTTTGTTTTCTTTGTTCAAAGCATACTGTAGCAATGAGAACTTGTTTTCCTTTAGTATTAGACATCTTCTAATGTTAGACAAATCTCTTTTCTCCCCACAAGTTAAATAACGTTGTTCTATTTTGTTTTATTTCTGCAGTATATCAATTACACGAGTCACAGCAGACATCTCGCTTGCCAAACGCTCAGTATTAAATAACCCCAGTAAGCATGCGATAATAGAGCGATCTAACACGAGATCAAGCTTAGGTAAGTAAATGATGCTATCTAACAAGTGGCTGTATAGTGCACTACTCTCAATTCATACGTGTAAGCTAAAAATAGCCTTCTCTCTGCTGTGAAACAATCATGGTTCTTGTATTTCAGAAATCCTGGCTCTGGAAGTCATTTTTAAATCATTACCAGATAAACTTCATGTAGTGCTGATTTTGATTTATCCTGCTTATGTTCACTTTTCATGTTTGTTCTTTGCCTTGGTGGGAAGAAGTAACTGTCCGTAAGCTAAATAAAATTTAAGCAGATGTTCTTCTGGTTATATAGAAGTGACAGTATCAGAATGTCTCAAACTATATAGATGTTATTGATTTTATGCATTATCTCTTTGGTGAGGTTCCAAGTAGTGATATCTACTGATATCTTAGACCTGAAAAAAAAGTGTTGAAGTACACATTTTAGGATTTCTTTTTAAGAGACAAAGATAGGGCTTTCTTTACAAGACTGTATTTCTCTTAGAAGCTTTTGAGAGAAATTAATTTCTCCTGGACACTGCATCATGTTTTGAAATCTTATAATATTGTGGAACAGGAAACAGTATCATTCAGCCTTCCGAATGTGTTCCTTATCATGTCTTATAACAGAATTTCTGAGCACATCTGAGCATCGACTATTTCACATTTGCATAAAATAACTGTCTTTTATATAATGTAGTTTTCTGCCTTACAAAGTTTGACTTCCCTTTCTTGAAGGCATATTTCAGAAAACCCTTGTTTTCAGCTATGTGAATCTTCACTTAGAAATAATCTGATGGCTTCCATGTTTGTCTTGAGTGTTTTCAAATATAAAATGTACTGTAATGTAACAATATAATGAATATCTTTATATGCAAGAATATTCTTTAGTGTGAATTTCAATTTTGTGTCCAAAGCCTGTTAAACAGTGTAGTAAAATGATGAAGTGCTACTGTATTTTATTAATAGAATTGAAAATTAGTAATAAAGATGGAGGTTGCCTAGTCATGAAACATGAGCAGAAAGCATGGGGATTAATTTCCCAGACTGAACATCAAAGCATGAGGTTACACTGCTGTACAAATATATGCAGTAATAAAAAGAATATCATCTACTCCCCATGCTAAAATATTTTCATACATGTAAAATAGAAAATAGCTATCACTGTTCACCTTTATCTCATGTAAAACCGCACCTTAAGTCTATCAACATCTTAGAGTTATTTAAGATGAAAGTGCTGACAGAATCTCAGTTGGAAACATCCAAAACATGGCTGATTATGTATAAATGTTTATAGGCAGGTATGTCTGTCTATTTGTTGTAACTGATACCTGTTATTATTAGCCAATATTTCCTGCTATAGATCTGTTTTTCAGTTGCTTATAACTGTTCTAAAATTTAACTGATTTATAAAATTGTTTTAAATTATCTTGGGAAATACTAGATCAACCAGGTCACTTTTAACATAGTAGGACAAAAATTAATTTTACCTATGTTAAAAAATTCTCAAAACCTTTTATTTCAGAAGCTCCCATACTCCCATACACTTAATAATCTAGCAAGGTTTTGAAATTTGTGAGCTGAAATGTACTCCAGTTATGTGCTCCTGGGTATTTTTATGAAAATAATGAGAAACCATGACCAAGTTCCTATAAGCATTAGTAGAAGCTGCAGTTAATGCATGCCAAGCTTTGTATCTGGATTACTTAAAGACTTGGCTCCTGCTGGACAAGGTCCGGCGATGATGCTGAGCAGAATCTGCCCCCAGCAGATAGGATTAGGGCAGAAAAACACAATGAAACAAGAAGGTACTTGGGTTTAAGCTTTCATTATCTACTGTGCTGTGCAGAATGGAGCAAAAAGATGCTTAATTTAAAGGTGTTCAACTGAAGTAGTAGGGAGAAAGAAAAGCAAGAGGTGAGACATTGTTACAGAAAAGGTTGGAGTTACCGTGTAGGAGCTAGGAAGGTTGAAGCTGCTGGTGAAGCACTCCTAGGGGCTGTGCTCCAGACTTGGGGGAAACCATGGGAAGAGCAAAACCAGTCAGGAAGGAAGCCAGAATGGGAAATGATGATGGCGGGGCAGTGGATTGGGAGGAAAACTAAGATAGGATAAAATAACTGGAGTCAGAAAATAGAACTGTTTTGGTAAGTCAGTGGGAAAACCCTTGTGCAAGGGAAAAAAAAAAAAAAAAAAAGGGAAAGAAAATAAAAAAAGAAAAAAAGAAAATACAAGGAGTGTTACAGTCTGTTCCCTTTGTTCCCTTGCTTGCTGCAATGTACATCAAGGTAGAATTAGAATCAGAATCCAAAAGTATCATTGTAGCCTGTCTTTAGGTGGCCTGTTCTAGCAGTGGTTCACAAAGAATATGACAGCATATCACTGCTGTGAGTGCTTAGCTGGCTCAGGTAGCAGAGGTGAGTGGCAATCTCATACCAAGCAGTGGAATTTTTATTTTCAGTTTACGTCATGAATCTGCTATACTTGTAAGTCACCAAAAATCCATTACGAGAACATTATTAGATTTTCAAATTAAAGTTGTGCAAAATAAAGCTTAGGAAGCAATAGTATGAAGGTTAACTATTCAGCTTAATACCACGACTTATGTAGTCTGCAGTTTAGTCTTTGGTTGTGTGTTTATGGTCTAGTTTTCCATCAGTTCTCTGCCTTAGTTTTTCTTTTTTTTTCTGAAAAATGTACAAATTTGTAATGGGGAAACCGGAACTGCTCAGAAACAAGTCAGCAACTGTTTCACTTCCTATTAAGTTTGTATAATACATAGGGCAAAAAACTTCAGAAAGGCAAAGGAAGGTCTTTAAAAGTACAATAGGGCATTTTCTATTTAAGTTTATGGCAGGCCAGAAAATACTGATTTGAACAAAAACACTTGTGGTGGTATATCTGCTAGTTTTGACAGAGAAGATTTGTTGGAACCAAGGTAAAAATATTTTCATAAAGAGGAATATTCATCATCACCCATCTTCTACATTCAAAACAGCTCATACCCCAGTAATTAAAACATTTTTGAGCTATACAACACCCAGAGTGTTCTGCTGCATCTGGTGTGGAAGAGGGATCACAATTTCAGTGTTAAGTATACTGAGCACTGATCTCTCTCTTTTTGTTCAGCAAGCATTGATTCTTTGTTCAAAAACGGGACTGCTCCAGTGGGAGAGGTCTGCTGCCTATAACCCAGTAGTCTATAAGCTACAGCACAATGTGCCATGAGCATCTGTTTTGAATTTCAGCAGCCTGCACTCCTCACCCAGGGCCTACAAGTAGCTCTGTGGCACCACTGAGGGCTTGGCTCTGGAGGTGGCACCTTGTAAAGCTCATCAAGGGAGCTCAGAGCATTCTGTGCTTGCATCGTGGTGACCACCCATGCCTAGAGCCAGGCTTGGTGCTGATGGAGGCTGGAGGAAGGTGCAGGGGAAGGGGCATCCTCTTGGTCCCCTTCCTGATGGGCCTCTTTGCTGCACCAATGGCAATTTGGGCTCACCAAGTCGGAGGTGAGATGCAGTGTACAAGGAGTGGAAAGGGAGGCTCTTTTTTGACCAAACTAGCAATAGTGGCTCATGCTGTTTCTGATACAGAGTTTCTCATATGGCATTGGACTGGTTGTTTACAGGCTCTTTATAGATGGCAATTCCCACCCCCGACCCCTGTACCTTTCTGCATTCCTCAAGCATGATTTATAGAGGTACTAAGTATTGTGGCTACAACTGAGATTTGGGCTTTGAACACATCAAAAGATAATGTGTGTCATCAAAATCATCATTTTACACGGTAGCATACTGATTTTAAAAATGCAGATGGAAACCAGGCAGTATTTTATGAGCTGCTGGGGCTACTGTTGGGTACCTTGCCAAATACCAGGTTTATGATGCTATGTTCCCCAGAAGTCCTCTTACTTAAGACTTTCCCTGCAGTCATTCAGCTGGGGAGATATTCTTTTCATGCCCTACCTAGCTCAAAGAAGTTTTTTCTTCTCTCAGGTCAGTACTGATGTCATGTGCTGACAGTACACAGTAGCATCAGGAATGTCCCGAGTCTTAGTACTGACTTTTAAAAGAAGCTTCAAGGTTATGTTCCATTTTGGAAGAAAGAATCCCCGGAACTCAGAGTTTCCTGTAGGATGGCTTCCATCTTCCTAGTTTGAAGTTAATTTTTAATATAGTAATTACTCTGAAGAATCAGGTACTGTGTTTCCAAAATTGAACCCCACTCCCCACCCCTGAAATGAGTGATAATATGGTTATTTTCTGACATCCAATTTTATATCTGGAAAATAGAAATAATTCCAGATTTTCACTGAACTGGGATGCTTTATTGGATTTTATTGGAGCAGTGAAATACCACCACAGTAAGTTCCATAAGCTAGCTTACAAACAAGTTATTCTTTCAATTTTCAGAGAAGTGTTTGAACAATGTGCTCTAAATGAGACATGTAACACACATTTGACGATGAAGGGGAAGTAAATGATTCAATAGCTGTTTATCAGTTGACCGTGTATGGAGTTGTGTGCTGGTTAAAACAGTAGCCTTACAGAAATGTTACTATGTGTTCTTGAGAATGTTGTCTTATATTACACACCACAAAAGGTTTGATTTAAGACAGCTATCTTGTCGTTTCCTAATTTCTAAGTGTTAGCTTTGCAGCCAATATATATGCAACACATATTAATACATATAAATATGCTCTGTACCAGTACATATTACTAAAAGTATCTCAGTAAATATATTATTAAAAACATCAGTCATAAATAAATCATTAAGTCAGGACTCAGGTTACCTTAGTTCTTTTCTAGTATCTGCTACAGGTCTGCTGATGGGTTCTGGGAAGTAAGTTTTTTCCACCTATATGTTCCCTTTTGTAATATAAGAATAATAGGGCTGGTTTTTTTCCAAGTTACCTCAAGAAAAAGACAGAATTTTTGCAAACACTGTATTTGTGGCTGTTTTTGTTCAGTATGTCTCCAATGACTTAATTCTGGTCTGAATGTATAGAAATAATATTTATTGCAATGAAATTTGATCTTGCTAATGAAGAAAGAGTTGGGATGGGCTTGCTCTGAATGGGGGCTGCTGGCTCCATGGCTATGGGACAAGAGGAAACCCATGTGCCTATTTCCACATCCAGTATAATTTAAAAATGTCTTTGTGTTATGGCAAATGCAGCTTCCCAGAACTGTTCTGTATTCATTCAGATCCCTTCCAGTTTCAATGGGAAGTGTTCGCTTTCTCACCCACCTTTATGTAGCTCAACAGTTAAGTTGACTAATTTTTGGCTAAATTATGCTCACATTTGTGAGCAGCTGTTGTAACTGCAGCAGAGAAGGCTATTTTGTAGACCTTTGAAAATATATCCTTTTTTTTTTTTTAATGTAAGTATTATTTTAATATATAGCTCTTGTTCTAGAAATGAATGAATATGGTACAGAGGTAATGTGCTTAATACATCAATACCAAATACAGTTGCCTGAGAATTCAATGAGCACCTCTTACCATATCCCCCAGTATAGGTTTGCAGTATGGTGCATATTGTTCATAAATGTTCACAGCACAGTGAACAGCTGAGTGAGTTGCCACTATTTGGAACTGATTTAATAAATAAAACAATTAATTTCAAGGAGGCATACACAAACAACATGGTAATGAGGAGTAGGAATTAGCATGAGGAACCGTCTTCACAGGATTATAGGGAAGTCTCAATGGACTTAATTGACACCTGTTGACTGAAAGTTTGCTTCTATAAAGTAATCAGGTAAAAATACACCTGAGGATTTGATTCATTGGAAACCAAGGCTACCGTTAAATATTTATGATTCTCTGAGTATTCTATTGTAAAGTTAATGTCTCCAAGAATCTTATTAAAACATAATGACTGACTCAAAGATTTAGTAGGAAAATACAGTTTTATTCCTCTCCTATATGAATGCTTGTTCTGTACGTTAAAGGGAAATGTTTGCTTGTCAATATTGCTATCTCTGTAACATGTGAAATGCTAGAATTAAATTTAAGGAAAGGGCAATTGGTTCATTTCTTTAAAAGAGCATAAGAAATCTATTATTTTTAAAAAGACTTTACTCTCTTAGCAGGTACAGTAGATGGTTCAATCTCATTCACCTGAAAAGCAGTCCCAATTGGCTTAGTTAAATTTCCATATGTGTACATGCCATTTGCAGAACTGCTGAACCAGCTTTGTGTTTTTGCTGCATTTCTTTGTCAAAATGGTCCAAATCTTTTTCTTCTTGTTTCTGTGTATGTTACACTTGTTATAACCTTGCCTCATGCTGTATGCTTTGTACAAGAACCTGATTGTCTTGGCTTTTTCCATTCTTTGCTTCATTAATGCTCTCCCTTTCCAGATGTTTTGGGTATGTATACAAGCTTGCAAATTACTTTTCCTGCTGTTTTGTGTTCAATGCTTTATTGTACCTCACAAAACCACTTGTGTTTCTAGTAAAAGACTCACTGATAGACAAAAGCCAGTGCTGTACTGTGTTGCTAAATTTGTTTTTGTTTTATCCAAAAATTCTTCATTAATAAATTCTAAAAATAAAGATGAGATTGACAAGTAAACACTTAAAGATTAGGTTTTCCACTGTAAATTTCTAAGGTGTCTGTACCTAATCTGCATATTCTAACACACATACGTGAATGCTGATCTAAGATGTCATTGTGTGTATAGTAAATAGATTGCAGTCCAAAGGCTGTAAATCTGTTTATTTACTATTGTACCTAACCGTATGCACATATGCCATAAGGCATTATATGCACCTAGTTTGCATGTTCACTAGAGTGTGTCCTTTGGAAATTTGTCTCAAGACAAATATAAAGCTCCCATTCACATCATTTCATTGATATTGCAGAGTTTTGTCTTCTGGAAATGAAACATAAATGCTTGAAGAAATAGTAATGGATTATCAGTGCAAATTTCAGCCTTGTATTTTTAGTTTCTTGATGTCTATGAAAAAAAAAACAACAGTTCAATATTTGAAACTATGGTAACAGTTTACACACGCCTTGTGTATATATGATAATATTGTTTTGTATTCTCCATGTTTGATGATTTAATGACAGGTGTTATATATATGATGTTTTTAGTAAATACTGCCCTGATAATAGTGGGGTTGGGAGGGAAGCCTAAAACAGTGCTAGTTAAACCTCAGAAGACTCCTTCCCTACTTACAGAGGACATGGAACACAAATGCAAAAATTTGTCTAAGGATGTATTAGTCTAAGGGAATCTAATATCGTTCAAAGAAAAAAAAAGTGTTAAATTTGTTAAGGAAAATTTTGTTTGTGTCTTTATAATGTATCTTAAAAATAGCTGGGATGAAGGTCTAGAAGTATCAGCTGAAGGCATTAAATCCTCAGATTTGGTAAAGTAATATGCTAAACCGCAAGCTGCTTTGAGCCAGAAGAAGCCACAAGCCTTTGGGTTTTCCTGGGGACAGGGCTACACTTCTTTTAACGGAGGGGTGGGAAAGAGTGGCATGAAGATCCTACACTTCTTATAATTTATATGTCTGAATACGCCTTATATGTCTGAACATGCTCATCCATCCTTCTGGGCCAGCCCTGTTGTTTTTTTTGCTTTGTTTTAACATTTAATATCTGTGTTTCTCTAATGAATTCTCCAGTTAGTTTTGTGACAGAACTTTGATGCTCACTTTTCTACTATTCTAACTTACAAATGCTTTTCTTGATACAGTGTTGGCAAAGTATTTTAATGAAATTTTCTGCATGCTTCCAAAGGACATAAGAGAAAAAAAAAATCTTGATTTCTGTAAATTAGAGAGAGCTCTCAGCAGTATGTCACTATTTTCCTATGGTATTGCATTGAAATACATATGATTGATAACTGTAGTGAAACAAAGCATGTTTTAGAGACAAAGCAGTATAGTAATGCAAGAATATTCTTAAGGTCATAGGTATGTCTGTAATAACTAAGGTACCTGGGTAGGTGAATTAAATATTTTTAATAAGCTATTTGTTTGCTTCCCTCAAAACTTTTCACACCAGGAGTTTGTATTGATCCAGTATTTTTTCTTTCTCCTAGGCTTATGGAACTGGTAAAAAGTTGGTGTCTGTGCCCAAGAGTAAGGGTTTAGGTTGTTCTACCAGAATGCAAAGAAGTCTTGGTTCCTTTCTGTTCATCTCTGCTAACAGAGATATGAGCTCATAACTCCCATCCCCATGACAGGGCTATGATCACCTTTATGAAGGTTGTCAGTTGCTCCTGCTGAGTCTTATGCACTTCGCATAATAATTTAACTTTCCCTGGAGAAAGGACTGGAATCCAGGTCCTCCCACTCTAAGCATCAGGCTACAAAGTTGGTATCTCTCCCACTCAGTGAATGCATAAATTTTTTAAGAGCAGTGTAGCATCAGCAGAGGAGGTTGAATAGCCATCAGTGGGGTGGCTCCCCATCCTATCTGGGAGGAAGACTGCATGTTTTTATTTATGTCTATTCTGAATAAAACAACAAACCTAGGGACCACTTACTTAGTGTCTATAGACCATATCTGTAAGCCAAGTAATGAGGCATGGTGCAGAAATATCCCAGTTAGTGGCAGCCTGATATGGCCACATCTATCATGATCAACGAGGAGACACTTGCTTGGTCTTCTGAGCAAAATAAATGTTGGACTGGTTCCTTGCAGTCTTTACTACCCCATGTACTCGCTAACAGAGTGTAGGGGAGCTTAGTGATGGGTACACAGCCCCTTCTGAGCACCTGCAGTTGTGCCAGAGTCATTTCCATGCAGCTTTCCCCCGTGTTCAGTGTGTTGTGTCCATTTATCTTTCTGCTGTCATCCACTGATTTCAAGCTCCTTTGTTCATAGGCCACTAAACTTTACTTCCAGTTCAATCTTGGCAAAAGAATCATCATTCCATGAATGCTTTTGTTCATGCTGAGCCTCAGCAAACAGAAAGCAGAAAGCCCCGTTTTCCTGCAGCACCTTTCCTGGTGGCTTCCCAGATGTGAGCGCCCAGCGAAGCAGTAGCAGATGCCCGGTCTTGCTGCTGCTCCTCTCCCTTCTGCATTGGGCCTTGCAGCAACTCCGGCTCTTGGGCATGAGTAATGCACACAGCCACTTCCCTGAAGTACAGTCATCCACCTTCCCACCCCCACCCTTTTTTATGAAACATGCTGGTGGTTAAGGACTTAGTAGACACCAGGGAAATGTAACTGTATTCACAAAAAATTCTTTTATGTCAGAAGTCACATTAAAACACCTGTAGTCCAAGTATCTTCTGTCCCATTGCCTGAAGACTCAGCTAGAGTGGTTATTCCCTCTTACTTGCTTACATTCCCATCTAAGACTTTTTCCTTCTTAGCTGGCTATGCTAAGGGGGCACAGAAGCTGCCTAGCCTTGCTACCAGTGTGGGCCAGGAGATCGAGGGGAGCTGAGTGGTGAAAGATATTAATGGAGATGGGAAGCTGCTAACCTATTACTGTGCTGGTGAAGATCCACACTGTCACTGTTCTTTGGTCTCAGCTCTCTATTTTAACTACCAGTGACATTTATGTTTCATGAAAATTAAGCTTCTTTGCTTACTTTGGTCAAAAGTCAGAGAGAAAATCTGTGTTAAGTATCTTGTTGGGAAGGAATCTTCAGAGGTACAGAATTTGCTTTCTGAGAGATGTGACAAAAGAAAGATGGAAAATAAAAAACCTAAAAAGAGAAGCTATTAGTACTTTAGTAGTTGCAGCCATCTTACATGTAGTGAAAAGGTGGAATACAAGGAAGATTTTAAGAAAAATGCAGGCATCTCCAGAAGCTGGAGAAGTACTCCAAGGGACAGGTGATCAGGACCAATTTGGCAACACTCTTAGCATTTTTTCCATCCATTCTTGGTTTGAGAGGTTGAAGCACAACATGTTAGTTCAGCAGCCATGCAGTGTAGGTCCTTGAACTTTTCTTTTATACCGGAGTTGAGAAATATAAATACTGAAGTGCTCTTTAGTTGATGGAGAAGATATCTCTCCACCTCAAGACTCAGGTGGAAACTATTAGTTCATAGGACCACAGTTACCTGCAATTATTGCCCTGAGTATGCTTCACAAAAGAAGATAGTGAGGCATCCTCTGCCCTAGCAAAGGGTTTATTCAAAAAGTATAGCAGGAAATCTAGTATACAGGGATGTATCCAACTGACAGAAAATTGCTTCCAGCAGTGTAGCAAATGCTACTTCTCCAGCCAAAATTATGATACACTGGAAAAAGGCTGGATTTTGCTGGTACAATTTGTCTTGAACAAGTGTTTTCAGCAGTCTGGAATGGTCTTAAAAATGATGCATTAGTTGTTATTATTATATTGACTGAAGTGTTGAGCCTGGTTTGAAATTGCAGGAAGGCAATTCAAACTCATCATCAGAACAGTATGACAAATTGTCTCTGATCTATTTATTCTAGTTGCCACTTGGACTTTAATTAGGGATAGACTATTGACTATCTTCTACTAAATCACAGAGACAATGGTATTGAATCATTCCAACAATATTTATATGCAATGAAGTTGCAGAAAATGTTACCGTGAGTATGCCAAGAACCATCAGAAGTCCTGTCTTCAAAAATGTTGGCCTCATTCAGACAGCAGCTGGGCCATAGTGCTTTTATTGACAAGCAGGAAAGCAAGCAACAATGCTGTCTGTACCAGAACACCACGCACATCTCACAATCTTCTCTGCTGTAAAAGACTGATGGGCATATACACAGCTACAACTGAAGATGGATGGAGGTGATCTCTAACAGATCCAATACAATGTAAACCTCCTCCAGTAGAGAACATCATATATAGATTTTTTGGTGGCCATTCAAGTTACTATTTAGTTTATAAAACAATCATAGTAGTCATCTATTGACTTGGAGCAAAAGACTCAGCTAAATGGAGACTAGCTGATCTTTCTTGGAGACTTTGCAATCTTATCATGATGCCTACTTTATTCAGTTTCTGTTCTAAGAAAACAAAAATTAATCTCCTAATGCCCTTGAAAGGGACATCTGTCTTTGGAGAGAGAGATGCTTCTTTTGTGAATGGCTCTTCAGGTAGCCAGACCAGGTAGGTTGTATTTTCCAGCAAATAATGCTTGCCACCAGCACAATAGATAGCATGCTAATAGTGTAGTTTAAATAAAATCTCTAATAAGTAAGTATTTGATAGCTTTTGCTGACATTGTCTGTTGAGTATCTTCTAATATTTACTTTAAACTATATAGGTATCAAATATGGTTTTGGTTCATGGAGTGTGCACAGTCTTATAAGGAGAACCCATATGAATTACAATCTTGTTGAGTTCACATAGACATGTGAAAATCACCGAACTTGTTTAATTTCTTAGCAGACATACGAAGATAGAAGTAGAGATAATGGCAAGAGTTGAGCAGGAAGATGTCATTTCATTTCAAGAATTATTTTGCTATTTAATCATTTAGTTTTGTTTCCCTTGGAAATTAAGCCAGTTTCTACATCACTTGTGAAAGTGGACACAGTATATCTGCCATGGAGAGGTTTCCTCTGGAAGCTACTCCCATAAGGCAGGGTGCTAGTGAGCTGGAAGCATGAGTTAGTAGAAGACAAGATGATTTTCTGTGAGAAAATCACCTTTCCAGAAATCATAGGGTTGTGAAGTTGATACTGTAGTATAAGTTACATTATTGATTTATTTGTTCTTAAAAGTGTTTTACATGTGCTAACCAAATATTTAATCTGGCACCATACGGAGGCCAGTATGTGAAGGAAACCCTGTTTTCTGGAGCTTTGGTAAGTTGAAGTAAATGGAAAAAGAGAAGCTTCTGCTGACATAGACACCTCAGTACAATTTACAGCTTATCCTGGGCACTCCAGTTTGAGCAAATTTATTGCTGTGTGGAATTAATGCCTGAAATGAAATTATGTACATGTAGAGAATTAATGGCATGTGAACAGCAGGTGTACTTACCCCATTTTTTCCTGTGTACATACGTGGGGTCATACAGGAACATGTTAACAGTGTCTCTCCAGGTTGGAATCACACAAAGTGGTGGAGGCTGAGGGCAGGGAGTATCCCTTCCCTCAAAGGAAGCAAACTGGGCAAAATGCTCTTGCTAATGGTGCCATAGCGTTTCCCTAGCGTGCCAGTGACATGGGTGGTTAATGGCTACTGCCACCCTCCTCATGCCTCGGTGGAGCAACACATCAACCTACCCCAGTTTTTACATTTCTTACTACTAACTGCCTTTTAACATTTCCATAACTCTAATTCTCTACTTATCTGCAGCTGAAGTTCAAAGTGAAATTGAGCGGATTTTTGAATTAGCAAGGACACTGCAGTTGGTAGTGCTTGATGCTGATACCATTAATCACCCAGCACAACTGAGTAAAACCTCTCTGGCGCCCATTATAGTATATGTAAAGATTTCTTCTCCTAAGGTAAATATTTTTTCTGATATTTGTGCTGTGTTCTTTTTGTTTTGCATCATTAAATGCAGATGGTCATATGTCCTTACTAAAGTTCAAAGAGTTATATGTTGCTATTACTTTCCTTTGAATAGTAAAATATTATTAATCAACAAATATCTTAGGTGTTGGGTTACCAAAAACCATTTTGGACAAGATGCTGTAGCTCCAATCTGTTTGTAGTTTGGGATCATGCTGTATGTGTTCCTCTGTCCTTTAGTATCAACCATGTAAATAGTGCTAACAGTTTGTTCAATCAAAATAATAAAGAAAGGAAAGAAAGATTTTAACATACTGAGTATCAGAATGATTGGTGAACTCTTAACACCTCCTGGTTATGTACTTTCATTCTCCAAAAAAAACCTACACAGGCCTTGTGAAGAGGTATTTGGAAGAGAAGATCAAATGGTTGGAAGATGGAAAAGGAAAGCAATTAAAGAGTTTCAAATTAGAGACAGACGACAATAGACACAGCAGAGGAGAACAGGAAGGGACCTTTTTACTGTTGATAACAGAAAATTAAATGCTGGGGAGTATGTGAACATTAGCTTGTCCTGCATGTAAGCAGCATGAGAGATGCTCCTGAAGCCAGCAAATGAAGAATTTGATCTGCTCAAGTGGACAGCTAAAAGCATGAACATTTTGAGTGGCTATAGATGTACATTAAGTCCAAAGCTCTTCACAGGCCACTGACTGAAAAAAAACTTTCTAAAAATTAGTGGGAGAAGGATCAAACGGATCAAACCTTTTTCTTTTTGTCTCCTCTACCAACATACTTTTGTTAATGTCTTATTTTCCACAGGTTTTACAGAGGTTAATAAAATCTCGAGGGAAATCTCAGGCCAAACACCTTAATGTTCAGATGGTGGCAGCTGATAAACTGGCACAGTGTCCTCCTGTGAGTTATGTTAATTTATGTCTTGTTCAGTTGAGAACATCTGATTCCTGTTTAAAGGTGCCTTTACTTTCAGGCATTTAATTATGTAATTTCTGGGAATGTTTGCCCCCTTCTGGCCATATTTCACTATTGCTTTTTTGCGGAATGCCTCCTGACTGGGTTCTTCACAAGGGTACAGGGAAAAAAAACACTCATTGTCATAGTTACTAGGATGTGTGCTGAACACATACACTGGTAGAACAAAACGAGTTTTTGTTTTACCTTTTCCTTTTTTTTTTTTTTTTTTGGGTGGTGGTGGTGATGGTATTTGTCTGAAAATGGACTAATGATCTCTTGATGACTGTGCAGTTTAGGATAAGGCAGGTGGTTTGAGTAGCTCTCTGTGCATATGTTACCACAGCTCATCACTGCTTATGTTCTTGGTCGCAATTTAGGCAAAGACCTCTGGGGTACCATGTAGCTGAGAAGCTCTGTGGTTCTTCTGTTGATGTGCATTTATGCAAATTCTCTCAACTTCCACATATAAAGTGAAGGTGATGAGACCCCAGATGTGTGCAAAATGTGGCAAGCATTGTTATCTGCATACTCAGCTCCCAAGAGTATGTTAAGAACACAGAATATTCAATTCAATTGAAGTTCAGTTCAATTGCAGATGTGGAAATTTCATCATTTAAGTTCAAGCATCTCCGTTAAGAGACTAATCTCCTCAGCTCTTCAAGAAGGCAATGAACAATGCTAGAAACATGCATAAGGTCTCAGAGATGCTTTCAGGAGAACTTCCGTCTCCCTGACCAGGGAGGAAACTCTCCTCCTAACTGTAGATGGTTGTAACTAATCTTACACATAATATTTGCATGGAACTTGGAAACTAGATGCTCTTTCTTAATCCAGTTTATTATTATTATAAGTTATTTGTCTCAGTTTGCCTTCATTTTGACTGAGTTATTCTAGGTGTGGAGGTTGAATTCCTTTTCTTCACATTCCATTTTGTTCCAGTAGCTTTGAAGGTTTAATATTCAATAATAAAATTATTTAATATTAAAAAATTCAATTAATATTTTTTTCTGAATATTTGAGTTTTAAAATTTGTTCAAGCAGCTTTTTCCCATCTTTATTGACTATTGGTGCTACTAAGTGGAAGTCATGAGGAATTGCTTTGGCAAGTATAACATTAGCAGTAGTTATGATTGCTGTCCTTTGTATCACTTGCACAAAAAAAAAAGGTGAAATATCTTAACACAAGTGTTATAAATGTGGTTCATTTTTGATGAATGGAGAGTGTGATAATCAATGTCTCTAGCTGATCTCCCTTAATCAGGTGGTTATTCTCACTAAAACCTTTCCTTTGTTAGGAAATGTTCGATGTAATTCTTGATGAGAACCAGCTGGAAGATGCTTGTGAGCACCTTGCTGACTATTTGGAAGCCTACTGGAAGGCCACACATCCACCTAGCAGCAATCCTCCTAACCAGCTTCTCACTCGCACACTTGCAACAGCTACTCTTCCTATTAGTCCAGGTTCAAATATTAATTTACAGGTACAGTTTTTATGCCATCTCTTCTTTTTTTATCCCTATCAACTTCCCCTTCCAAAGCACAGTGTTGGTCTGATACTAGAATATGCTGAATACGTCTTGCAGCTGGTGATAGAGAAAGTAGTTCTTCAGAAGACGATTGCCCATTTTTTGTATAAAAGCCAAACACAAGCACATTATGGTTACCACTGCTATATTCACAGTAGCATGTGTTAGCATATTGACTAGTGGGCTGTTTTTGATGCCAAAGGCTAAGCAAACTTGATTGAAAACATATTGTGATTTGAAGTGGAATACTTAAGGTTTCATTGTGCCCAGAATGCCACTGTTCCTGCAACGTGTACCAGCCACAAGCATTTTTATAACTGGTTGTATGGAATCTAGTCATAGTAATGAAACTGGGCTAATGCTATGCATGTTCCTGCCTCTGGTAAATCTCTAACTGATAGGCACGCTATCTCTACTAGGCAAATTCCAGCCCCAGAGGCCCTCCGTGACAAACTGGCTTAAGTACAGAGCAGATTCACAAAGGGTAGGGGGAATCTCTGCTTATCAGTTGTACAGTTGTAGAGGTTGAAAATGGCTAACTGAGTTAGTGAAGTCTCAAGGTCAAGGTGGCCCTCCCAGTGTTTCGTTTGCTCTTTTATTCATTGGCCATTGCTATGAAAAGTGTCTATTTCCTTCAAGCCAAACTCTGACATAAAACCAGAGTCCTGCTGCATATTGCATGGACAGACCTCGAGAGGCAGTCTTCTCTGAACCCACAAGCTGGGAAATTCATTTTTTTCTCACCTCCACACTGACCTGCCTGTTGTCATTGGACATAGTGTCCTCTCTCTTCTCTCTCAACGTTTGCTTTATTTAATCATATCAAGATATTCAGCATAAAGAGAGCCTTTCCTCTGTATATGTGTTGCATGACTTGAAATGAGGACTTTAAAGATGCTACTTCATTATAAACAGTGAGTGATGCCTTGAGGTCGAGATTACAGTGGAAATTAAAATGCATCTGTTCCAGCTCCAAGAATGTCTTATTATATCTAAATTTCCACCTAAGTAACAAATTTACACCAAAATTGTGTACCTATATATTAGAATTCATGATTTTGGCTAAGAAAAATATGTCCTTTTAGAAAATGAAGGAACAAAACAAGTCTCTGCACCCAAACTGATATGCTGAACATTTGTTTGTTTGTTTATTTTAATCCCTCTTTGTTGTTATGGTCTTGCAAAACAATTGTGTGTATGTTGAAGAATTTATTTCCCATTAGAAGGCCACAGACTTATCAGGTTCTCTCTTTCATGAGGAATATTGCTTTACCAACCTTACAGGGTATCTTCTGCTTTCAGAAGCAGTTGCAAGAAAAGAGAGACTGTAAGCTGTAGCTCATTTCTGCCTTTTTTTCTGTCCTCAGAGCTGAAACACCCTGAAAAAATTGTGAGCTGGAAGAATTTCTGAGTATGAAATTCAGTGTCATTGTGTGCAGACTTGCTAGATAAACTTCCTTTGCTTTGTAGATCTGTTAATTATTTTGCTCAAGATTTTTGTCTTTTGGGTGTGGATTTATAATTCACTTACTCATAATATTAACCAGCTGCCCTGGAGGAGTTATACAGAGGTTAATAACACCTTTTTGAATGTTGTGTTATCTGTATCTCCTTACAAATTAACAACTTTTTATTTTAAAGACTAAAAACAAGAGTGTACTTGTAGCTTCACGGTTTGTTAATCCAAAAGGCCTGTTAATCCAAAAGTGTGGAGCAATGGGGGTCCCTTGTGGAATGTAGAACTTAATGTTCCTTTTGTTTCATTTTCCTATGACACACCTTCAGCTGACATCTCAAACCTGCCTATGTCAAGGTCTTGGAATAGAGTGGGTTTACAGTAGCTGAAACCATTCTCTCAATAATGTTGAGACCCTCTAGTAGGAGAATTTAAAGTGTATGCCTTGTACTATTTTTATGAACTTCTCTAGAGAGAAAAACCTTGCCACCAGCCATTTGGACTGGTAGGCCCACATCTGCACTGGAAAGCATTCTCCTCTGGGTCCAATGTGGCACCCCTTTGCCATGAGATGTAATTGTTTTTTGTATTTTTGATAGACCCAGGTCTATATTGTAATGACAGATTTGTGTTGCCAGCTGCCAGAGTGGTATTTTTGTAGCACAATGCTGACAGTGTGCGTTGCATGGCATGAGGTGCTTGAGGAATGCGCTGGTAAACACCATATCCCACCTGCCTATCTGATGGGCTGCACTTTGGAGCAAAGTGTCCTGATAACTGACGTCTGTTCTCAGATTTCCTTTTGTAGGGAAATAGCTGGCGAATTCCAAAAAGGAGACTGGGATCAAGCGCATGGTGTAGGTGATTAGGGGCCCTCCGGATGGAAATAGAGAACAAGTCTAATTGAGTGTGTGGACACAGACTTTTCTCTCTCATTTCAGCGCTGTTTAGGCTTCTTTTTAAGAACCCCTACTTCTTTGCAATTACAACCTGAATAACAAAACGAGTTTATCTCAAACTTTCTCCATTTTAGGTGAAAACCTTATGAGATTGGGCCATGAAATTTCTGCACTGCAAAATCTAATCCAGTTCAGAGCCCTAATTTGTCTGTGAACCACAAAGCCAGATCTTAATCCATACTCAAACTGTACCAGTTCAGTGTCCCTGTAATACTTAGTTTCAATGAATTTGCCTATAAATGCCAGTAGCCCCAACACTATTCTGCACTTGCAGGGTAGTAAGAGTATTGGTTCTAAATGTATTGACTGTGCTCCTGCTCACAGCTCATTATAGCAGAGGAGTGGCATCTGAGTTTCTAAACCAGCATTCTATTCAAAGCAGGTTCAGATCTTGCATTTGTTCTCAAACCACAGCAATGACAGATTTTATTAGTCACAATTGTATAGAGGTGCCTACATATTCGGCATTTGGCCATATGAGAATTAAAGGGTTTTCATGTGTGTATCCAGTTTGTGTGTCTTAAAAAGTCATGGTTACAAACTAATAAAAATGTGTTTACACATCCAAAGCAGACATTGCTTTACTCTTTAGCCTTTCACTTGATTCCATTTATAGTTCACCTCCACAGAATCAATTCAATTCACCTTGAACACATCTACTAATGTTTACAATTACTACGTTCTTTTTCTAGCAAATCGCAATCATCCTGGTAATCATAAAAACAAGAACAAAAAACCTGTATCGCCATTTCTGGCACCTTGTTCTCATATATGCTGTTTGTTTCAAACGAGGAACACATGGAGCAGCGCAGCTAGTTACTAGTTACTGGGAAGTTTACAGTACAAAATACTGTCTGAGAAATGAGACTGTGTCAAATTTCTGATTTGAAATATGTTGCTTTTGATAAAATCCTGATAAAATACAATTTTTTTCCTGTCCAATTTCCTGTAATTTTACTTGTTGGGTTGCTAGGAAACCCACCTGCCAGAATCTGTGGCTGAAGGACAACATTTCTTCCTTCTACCAGCTCTTTTCCACAACATACAAAAACAGAAAATACGTCTGTGAGCTGCCTTAGAGGCAATCTTATTTTCAGAGATACGAACATACAAGGACAAACTTTAGACTAACTTTGGTAACTACAGTGCAGTCTCACAAACAAATGACTGTATAACTCCGTTAAAACCAAGTTTTAATTTTGTGCCAGTAGCAATGATTTTGTCTTGAAGTTCTTAAGCTAATGTGAGAAGGGTAATTCAATTTCACCATAAACTATTTAAGATTTGGCAATTAAACTTGAAAAACCTTTGGCTGTGGTTTGGGAATAAAAGTGGGTTAATGTAATGAAACCCCAAATTGAGTTAAATAATGCCACTTGTTCATTTTGCAGTGATTTCAAAGCATTATGCTGGCGAAGAGTAGGTTTGATATTACCTGGTAATTTTTATTTTAGTTTTTTAATAGCAGTGGTGTGTTAGGAAGTTCTTTAGGTGATAATATCACTGTCCTTCTGCTTTCCTTGGCAATGGTTTGTATTTTTGGACTCTTAAAATTATGAAGTTAATATTTTAATTTTTCATTACTATGAGGAAATCAAATTATTGCTGAGAAAAACAGGAGGTCAGTGATATTATTAGTATCATAATACAAACTTTATTGATTCCAGATCCGATTGCATTTGTATCTTTAAAAAAAAAAAAAAAAAAAAAAAAAGAGAGAGAGAGAGAAAGAAGCTACTATAAAAGAGCCAAGGTTTTGTACTTTGGTTCTCTTCCGGAGTCTCCTAAGCCCTTTGTAATCGCTTTCCCTTAGTGTCTGTTTCCAAGCAGGCATTTGTAAACTCTAAACTGATATGTGCCCTCTCCTGGCATGATGTGTCTTTAATTTTTCTGCAGTTTGTCCTGCTTCTGCATGCTCTCTTTTTGTCTGGATAGCAATTACGGCTAACTGACACAGTCAAAACACAGGTGACGAGTCAGTGTCACAGACACTGCGTGCCACCCTCCTTTCTGATTAGAGTGAAAAGAATTGTTTGTATTATAATACTGAATTTTCAGTAAAAGTTGAATTCAAATGTTTTTCTTTTATAGTTTAGATCCAAAGTGGAGTGTTGTGTACTTAAATTTCATTTGTTTCTTGATGCTTTCTAGTTTATTATGGTATTGGGGAAAGTTTTAAAATGTATACTCACGTATGTGAACTCATTGGTGGTTGTGACAGCAGGGATCTCAAGGAGACCAGAGGAATGACCATTCAGTCCCTGAACGCAGCGGTTCACAAATTGAAGAGGAAGCACGGGTTGAACCCATCAAGAAATCCCAGCATCGCTCTTCAACCCAACACCATAACCATCGCAGTGGTGTTAGAGGCCTTTCTAGGCAAGAAACTTTTGACTCAGAAACACAAGATAGCAGAGATTCAGCTTACATAGAGCCAAAGGAGGACTACTCACACGAGCATGGTGACCACTATGATTCTCACAGGGATCACAATCACAGAGACGAGTCCCATGGGAGCAGTGATCACAGACATAGAGAATCAAGGCATCGCTCAAAGGAGAGGGACCGGGAGCAGGACCACAATGAATGCAACAAACAACGTAGTCGTCATAAATCGAGGGACCAATATTGTGACAAGGATGGAGAAGTGATATCTAAAAAACGTAACGACGCAGGAGAATGGAACAGGGATGTTTACATCCGTCAGTAACTTTTGCCTCTGGCACTCTTGTGTTTCTTTGAAGTCTTGTAACAATGCCCCTTGAAAATATCTTTGGGTTGTTCATTGCAGAACATATGGTATCCTTCTGTATGCTGATTTGTATTGCTGTTGCTTGCATAGCAATAGCATGAAATAGAATATTCATATACTTATTTTTTTGGTTAGTGCTATATGAATTAGCGTAGTACAACTGCAGAGTTCCTGATGTTGTACTATGCTGTTTTTCAAGCTGTTTTTTGGTAGCTGCCACTTGAACAATATCTGTTGCCATCAAGGTGTTGTTAGTGTTTTTTAAAAAAGAAAAAGGTACATTTGATGTTTAATAACTTCCCGTGTATTCAGCAAGCAAGAATCAGCACATAAAAATCTAAAACTTTTTGTCTGCTCTGATTTTTAATTTGTAATGCACTTGATTTGCATATTGATTTAAAAGCCACTGTCTGTTGCTTGTACCTCTGGTGGTCTCCATTTGAGGACGGAATTCAGTCTTGCCTTACACACAGGGGATCATAAAGTCAAAATCAATTTTCTATGTATTGGTACTGTGTACTGTATATACAGTTTATAAATGTTCTTTCTGCCGACACCTTCTTACTATATAAGTTTGATCACACTGTTTTAGAGTCCTAATGCCAAGTCAGCAGATTTGCTTTTGAATTACTGGCAACTGGAACTAGCCTCATTTAGGAAATCTGTAACAGTGTTCAATCTAAATACTTTTTTCTTCTGTAGCAGAAAGCTTATACTTCTGTAAATACAAATGAGTGCTTGAGACAGAGGATCTAACCCACTCTTATACATTATGCTGTCCTTGCAAACCCAACTTTGCATTTTAAATTTTTGGTAAAGATAACTAATTTACCACTATATATATAATTATTCTTCTCCGTACAGGTCACAAAATTGCAATGGACACAACCTAATTTTTGTTCTGTTTTCAGAATAATAGAGAGCACACGTGATGGAGGCGTGTACATGATTGGGTGGGAAATGGATGGGCAAATGTGTGCATGTGCACATTAGGCAGCAAAGTGTGAAAATCTACTGAAGAAAACAAAGGTTACTCAAAAGCCCAACGTGTTTGTTTCTTCACTCTATTGTTGATTTAAAAATCCAAATTGCAGTCAGGGAGTATGAGGGAGTTTACTGACCCAGGTAATTGAGAAAGCATAAATCTGCTGGCTCTTGTTCAGACTTCAAGAGAGTAAAAACAGGCAAATGTTACTGTGAGTGTTTCACTGGAAATGTAAAATCTTTGTGTTTTAGAGTATTTGTTTTAGTAAGAAAAGTTTACACAGCTTGTGGAGAATTATTTTGTTGGAAAATAAATTTTTGTAGCTTCTCCACTTTTTCTACACTTGCCAATTCCTCTGCATTCCCACTTTGCAGCCAGCTCACTGCTTTGTGCTGCCAGTGAGAGCTTAGAAAAACGTGACAAAGTACTCTGTTGCGAGCTTACTAGAGAAAATGCATTGAAATCAAAAGGAGTGAAAACAGTTTGTTTTGCATTGAACACCTGTTGCACTGGTAAGTGGGGGGAAATTCATAATTATCATTGGCTACAGGTTCCATACCCTTGCCTAGTGTAAAGGCTGTTCTGCATCACGTATAGTCTTTGTAGTAATTGTATGAATGAAATACTTTTTGTATTTCACTGTAAATATCACATTATATAAAGACTGTAGTGGGATAATAATTCATTTAGCTGGAATTTCTTTTTATTTATTATTTTAATTCTGGGAATATCAGCATTGCCTGATTTTTGAATATCATTTTAGTGAAATGGAGGTGCATGCTTTCTCTAGCATCCAAGCAGTTCAGTTTGACTCTCTTACACATACCTTGCTCTCCCTCATGCTTTATATGCATTTTTTACAACTCAAGAGTATGAAATTCTGCTGTCAGATATCTTGACGTTTCTGCTAGTGCTGCTGACCGTTGTGGTTATTCAAGAGTAGTAGTTGGTTCAAAGCATGAACTGTGGGGAACACAAGGGTGTATTTTCTAGAAAGAAAATTCTCAGCATTTCTCTAAACATCTAAATGACTTTGTAGACAAAGGAAGCATAGGTAAGTAGACCTGTTGTATTACTCAATGGATATATAAGAATATATAAAAAGTGGCTTTTGATATGAGGGAATTGTCAGGGTATCAGTGGAGAAAAACATTGAGTTTGTTATTTGAATCATATCAGATCATATTTTAATGCAAAAAAAATATATTGTCTTGCTTTCTATATAGCCTGGCTTTAGGTATTTTACCAGCTTCAGAAACTGCTGTTGCTCCCTACAACTGTTACACAACAGTTTTGTCTTGCAAGAAGTGATGTATAGATTCCACTACAATACCTTGAATGTTTTTTTGTTCTTTTCTTTTTTAAAATTTGCTACAGGAGGTATTAATTTCCCACCTTTCTTAAATTATTTTGAAGGAATGTTTGGCAGAATTCCAAAGCACTGAACAGTATATTAAAACCATGGATTAAGGTAACCATGTACAGACAAATAAAGAGAAAATAAAGAGCACAGTCCAAGCCCTGATATTTAAGTATGGTCTAGATATTGATTTATGGAATATAAATATCTTACAAAGAAAGGCATGTCCCCGTCCAGTTAATGAATTATCTTTTGTATACTTCAACTAACAATGTATAGGCAACATACTAACACATTTCTTAGGCAGACAGTAGGTTTATTTTAGCCTTGCTAAGGTATTTTTCTTCAGTTATTAAGAGTGACAAATCAGTTGTAATGTGAGCTTGTACTACAGATTTTGCACAATACCACCTGCCTGCTGAGCACTACTTTGAAAAGCACTTTAACAGAATTATTTCAACAAGAAGCTTTAAAAATACTCCAGCTGGAGGACATATCAAAGGTTATTGTGATGAAATGTCTTTGCAGAGTTTTGCAAATAGAAAGTTTAATATTGTTTGCATTAGGATACTAATGAGTTCATATTTCTGTATCTGGTTTCAGGAGCTTTGAATCTGAGGAATGCTAGAGGTCCCAGTGAGCTCCAGTCTTCTTATGTGTGTGTGGTACAAAATAACCTGTAAAATTTCTATTCAAGCGAATCAGAAAGATGATAAAAGAGTGAGAAGGGAGGAAAATAAAACAGTTGAGTGATACCTAGGTCTTGTCAGCTCTACTCTATATTTTTCTAAAGGATTACAGTATACGGAAGGAATGTGATACAATTTAACATTTCTGTGTATATATGTTAGGTGTTAACTTTTTTTGTATGTCTTTTCAAATGAGTACACATCAGTGTTGTTGAGCAGCTCAAGTCTATCAGTTTAGTATCACAGACATCACAGAAGAAAGGATTCTTGAGGAGGGGTTGGAAGGAGGTGGGAGTAACAGTCTCCAGACCTGTAACGGAACAGGACAGTGGGGACAAATAAACAACAGGTTTATACACAATTAGCATCACTAGGTGTTAAGAGTTGGTTAAGTGTTAAGAGAAGAAACTATTTGAAATAGGTCCATAAATTTTATCCACTGACTAGGAATTGAAAAATGAATTTACAGATGGAAAAAAAAAATAATGAAAAACTTTTCTAGAGTAATTGTGAATTCATAGTCTGATATCAGGAGTTTAGAATTTCAGAGTCTTTGACAATTTATGCTTCTCAAGGTGTAAAATATAAATAGTGTCTCCTAAAGATTTGGCCCTAAATAATGAAGGCAGGTTTTAAAGCTACAGTTTAAGTGGAGTTTTTTAAATGGAGGATAAGGAAATTCAGTCCTACTCAATTCAGTCCTACTCAGCAAACAGATACCTAGTTTCACTTTTCTCTGCATTTGCATGCAGATCTTTTGCGTCCTATCCCCGAAGTCCCTGCTCAGTTCAAATATCCTGCCCCTTTAACTTACTATCTTTTGTGAAATTGTTGGTAATCATCATTTTTAAGCTCCATTGGTTTGTAAAGTAATATTCATGTTCTGTGACAACTGCAGAGGTTTTAAGGTGACATATCAGCATTCCCATAGCTGGAATGCAGTGAGTGGTCCCGATGGCTTTTCGGCAGTGTCTGCCCCAAAAGTACAAGGTTACAGTAAACCACCTCCTGTGGCATTACTGACGCCTCCTCAAGATGCATTTTTGTTTCTGGTTACATTTGACCTCTGATTGCTTTGATGCATCAGGCTGTTTCCCAAATGTTCGTTCTGATGAACCTGTTTTTTGTTCTTACAATTTTGACTTTAATTGTATTCCCTCTGTGAAAATAGCACACTGCAAACAACTATTACACAGTCTGGACAAAGACCAGAGAAATTCATTTTCAGAATGTAATATAATATTTCTGGTGTACATTTATGTATATTTATTACTTTACTGCAGATTGTTCACCAAAATTTTAGCTGTTCTTTCATCTTTAAAATACATGGATGACATTATATTGTGAATATTTTTATTCAAATGTTATTCAGTCAGATTTACTGTTCGGCAATTTGTCTATAATTTATTTCCCTACTTTTTATATAACAAACTATGTTAAATATGTGCTTACAGTAGTTTTATGGACAGTTTCTTTTTATAGCCTATCACCCTAGAGATGTGTTCCTACGCAGCCCCAAAAAAGATTTGTATCAGATATAATAGAGATTCAGCTGGTTCTTCTATATTATCTGTCTCCTTTATTACTTTATTCTTACCAATTATCTATCAGGCATCCTACTTGGCAGTAAATTCTAACAGTACAAACTGGATTTGTTCATAAAGCTTTAGCAGTGAACAACAAAACATAAAAAAGAAGGCTCTTTTTATTTTAAATTACCAACTCCAAAGTTATTACTTGTCAATCATCTTGACTAGCCTGTTTGTTACTAAAGCATTCCCTCTTCCTTAAAGAGCACATGAAACCCTCTGATCTAAAAGTTGTAGGGCTCTATGACACATGAATAATAATACATCATACTATCCTAGGCTGTCAATTTTCCTATTTTTATATTGACCAAGATAAATATTTAGATTTGGCACCATTACTAATAATCTATTTCTGCAAATAGGGAAAGGTACTTTTCGGATTCAATTTTTTTTTTTTTTTTTTTCCAGACAGGATCTGATTGTATACCTAATCTGTTTTGTAGGGTTAATCTTTCATTAAAATTACAATAACTTTTTTTTTTCTTAATTTAATATATAATATCTCACAGTGTGAGATATATATACGTATGTATTATATATATATATTTCAATTGTTTTTCAGCACCAGACACTGAAGCATGATTCAGTCTGCAAAGCATTATCAGGAAAATAACCACATTTGGTATTAAAAATGCATATACACCATACATTAAGCTTTGTGAAAAGTACTATAATTCCTGTACTTTTATTTAAAATTACAGTCACACTGGAAAGATAAACAAGAAGAGCATCTATCCAGCTTTAGACATCTAACTTAGCAAGCTTTGACCACAGTCAAAATGAGGCTGGCTCCTTCAAGTGATGATTTGAAGCATCTCAATTAAGTTCCTGTTCTGAACTGCCTGATGGAGAAATCTTTTTCTCTCTCCCCTTGTGTCATCCCCTCTCCCTGAATTATCAGCAGAGAGGTGGTCCAGGGGAGACAGCTGAGGCTTAGCTCTTTAATATACTGACTGCTTTTTCAAGTCTATCAGTGACTTTTGCAGAAACAACTCTAATAATTAAAAGTTCAGATATCAGCAGTGTTTTTTCTTCCATGTTAAGTCTGGTCTACAATTACACTGGAATCAAATGCAAGTCATTTACTTTTTTTTTTTTTTTTTGGAGGGGGGAAGGGTTAAGAAATTTCTCATATAAAATCAAGATCACCTTCTTGAAAAGACTGTTTATAACTAATAAATATGCGAACTTCTCAAATTTTCACAATTCAGCATTGCACAGATCCTGCTACTGAAACTGGAGGCAAAAATTCCTCCCTTTATAGGTATCTGCAAATTTCAATATATAGTCTATGTATGCTGATTAATGTTTACAGAGTTTATATATTCTGAAAAAAAAATGCTTTTTTACTAGCACCAAGTTAAAGATTTCAACATGTACTTACAGTAAAGGACTAATACATTTTGTTACCAAGTAGTTATTGTAGTCATATTTTGACTAAAAAGACTGTAATTTATAATACAAGTGATTACAATTCTAAATGGGTTATCTTACCTACTACTGATGAAACAAAATGACTTTAAATCTTCTTTTGGCATGTCATGGTTAACAGCAAGGAGTGAGCTACCAAAGTAAGCAAGAGTTCCCTCCTTCTAGTCTGCTAGGTTAGGCCTAATAGAGTATGTACTAAGCAGCCTTAGCAGAACAGAAGAGGAGACATTTAATTTATTCAAGAATAGTACAAAACATATATCAAAACATTTATAGTAGATATAAGTACACAGCCAGACTAGTGACAGAGTTTTATAAATTGTTTTGAATAAATGCAAAAGCACTTCTGACAGTATGAAAGCAAATTAGAAATGTCAGTCTTTAATCCAACCAAATAATCGTGTGCAAAATAAGGCATCTTTTTCCAGATAATGCTTTGAAAATCAGTGGGAAAACAGCAACAACAACAAAAAAGCCCACAACAAAACATAGATGTCAGTTTAGGTTTTTGAACCGTGCTTATTTTTTCCCTCCGATTTTCGTGCTATTTCCAGCAGTACTAAGAAAAGAGAACACTATTCAGACAGAGAACACCTCTGTAACTGAAGCAGAATTTTTCAAATACATACGACGCATTTAAGAAATTTAGATTATTAAAACTTTGAGCAGTGTATTAAGTCAGTTCTCATTAGCATGCTTCCCCAGTTTAAATTTTCATATGATTTTAGCCGTTGATGCTTTCTAACCAGTAGAGTTAATATTCTTAGTTGTTTGAAAGGTGATTTGCAACATTTCAGATGATATTATGCATTGTTTTCTGTCTTTTGATATATTTATCACAGCTGTAGCCCCTTCAATTGCAAATGTTTGATTTTAAAATTGTCACTTGTCAGCCAGTCCAATAGGCTGTTTGGGAACCAATACAGTTTATGCATGGGAAGTTTGATGTTGAAACAATATTTATTTACATTCCCAGAGTGAGATGGTTTAATATATTCATGCTGCTATAAAAGACATGCTACAAAGCCTAATCGTATTTTGTGTATATACTATGTGTACAGAGAATCTTGCTTGTATTAAAATAAAAGAGAAATGAGGTTCTAAGTATCAATTTATAAAAGTTATTTGTAAAAATGTTACAACGTTTCCTGAAGCACTACTTAATGAAGCATTAACAATCGGTAAATCTCCACTGAAACTGCTTTTTTTCCAAAATCCACAGTAATAGTTCCCACCTATTGATGATTGCATTTTCTAAAGGACCTTACCTCCCCAGTTCCCCCCCAAAAAAAGAAAAAAAAACCACACCCTGTTCCTGCATTTCCTGCACTAGCCAAGCTGCTCGCATGGCGAGAGCCAACAGACTGAAGTGTGATTGAACATGCTTGTCATTCAAGCAGTGACCTGCTGTCACAGGAAAGCAAACCGACCCCAAATGACCGTGCCCTTCCCCCAGCCTTCAGCCCTTTCCCAGCAGAGCAGCTGGCAGCTTTTCTGGCTGCCACAGCAACCCTGCCGTCAGCCTGTTGGCTTGGCAACAGCGCAGCACCAAGAGCCACACTTCAGCCTCACAGAGGTATTTTTTTTCAGGTTGTATTGCTGCATGCTTATTTACCGTTCAATTTAATAAATTTTGCAATAAAAAATCCTATGCAGTCCTTATTTGCCAGTGAAATCAAATCATCTTCCTGGGAATCTTGCAAAGCTTTAATATCCATTCCTTGCACGGTCGCAGCAGATGGATCAAATCTCTGCAGCAGCTTCAGCTGATCAAGTGCCAGTCCAGCTCCCCTCATGCCTTCTCCTCCGATATGAGGTTCCTTTGCAAGTGACACAGAAAAGCAAATTACTGCATCAGTGAAAAGTTCCTGGTTTCCTACACGTACTCCTCTAAGGCTATGCAGAGCTGCCTGCCTCTTAATGCAGCCGAGCTAGGTTTGTATCCATCACACTGGGGGGAAAGTTGGAAATCATGCAGCCCTGCTTTTCTTGTCTTAATGTGGCAGCTGTGTGCATGGGTACATGCACCAGACCCACAGACCGCTGAGGAGGTGGTGGTGCAGTCAAGCCCTTTTAGCCCAGTAGTTTAGTCATTAGGGCACTTACAGAGGACAGGTACATACACAGATCCAAATCATTTCATCACCCAAGAGGGAAATCACCTCCATCGCAAAAAAGCTGTTATCACCAGCCAATATGTCTGAAAGGTTTTATTTTTATTTTTCCACTATTAAGTAAGTGTTGAAGCTCTTCTGTATACTAATAGCTCTAAGTTGTCAGAAACAGTGATCCCTTAGTCAGTTATTAACATACTTAGTACCAGTAGTAGAAATAACTGTATTCTTTACCTTATAAACTTCAACTGGAGAGACTGAAAGTGCCACTCCAGAACTCTGCCTAAAGAGGCATCATTTTGGAAGATGATGATGCTGCAAAAAAAGTCTGAGTTTTGGGTTTTCTTTG
Organism: Anas acuta; assembly: GCF_963932015.1. NCBI lineage: Eukaryota > Metazoa > Chordata > Aves > Anseriformes > Anatidae > Anas > Anas acuta. The sequence goes on along the minus strand of NC_088980.1, from coordinate 20,868,669 downwards.
TTATGTAATTAGACTAATGGGTAAATGAAAATACTGTAACTACCCCATACGTGTGTGCATGTATATGACAGAGAAAGAAAGAAAAGAAAGGAACAACTTTAGTGTTCTTCAACTTAGGAGAGGACATTTAGCATCAAAATCCTAGAAAGGAGCTGTGTTTAAAGTCACAGCCCTCTTCTGATGATGTTTTTTATTTAATAAATATGGTGATTTGTGGAAAAATCTAAATCTTAGCTGGGTAATTCCTCCAGTGCATTAAAGAGAAAAAAAAAAAAAAAGCCGGAATTGTAATGGCAAAAGAACGAACTCCTTTGTAAATCTAGTCTGGTATAGTCTGTAATGCAGCAGAGAATTTTTGAGCTATCAGACTTTGCTGACACACGAGCTCACCCAGACAGCACATGATGCGAGCTAATTGCTTAATCATGTACTGTGTGCTCTAAAGCTGGGCAGCTGAGAGGCTGCAGACTGAGTCTTCTCTTGCTTTCCCTCAATAGGATTTCAATGCTTTCCAGGTAAGAGACAAAAGGAGGTGCCTGTAGCAAATTGAGAAAAAATAATACACAAAGGAAGAAAAGAGGTAGTGACTTAAGCAATGAAATTGAAGGATTGAAGGATGGAAAGGTAAAAGACTACCGAAAATATTACACAAGGTGAAGTGACTTGCTCGTTCAAAGACCAATTTCTTTTCCTCTACCTTCTCCTTTTCCCTTCCAGTTCAGTTACTGCATTTAAGCTGATACACAATATACCCTGTGTGTAAATCCCTAAGAGGCAGTAAGTCTGCACAAAGGATCGGCTGCCATGCAGTAACCTCCACCTATGAGATCAACACCGATGGCTCCATCTCCTGTTGTGCCTTGTACAACATGATTCCAGGACCCATTGCAAAAGTGAGAACACGGGAAACAGTGGACTGGGTGTAAAGCAGGTGTCCACTGAGAGACTACAGAACATGGGAAATAAATGAAGGACCATAAGGTAAGTCAGCCCTAGACTCTAGCTTCCTGTTCATTGCATTACCTTAGTTTACACTACTGGGGAGCTGGTTGTAAGATACTATAATCTGTAGGTAAACAAGCCAGTATCTTATTTAAAATACGCTATACACAAAAGTTTTATTTTTATATAGATGCCATTTTTTTGTGTGAAAACTCAAGACATACTACTGGTGAGAGATCAAGTCTATGAAATCAAAATCTTGCATTTAAGTTTAAGGGCTTGTGTTTTGCTTTGTCATTCTATTGAGTATGATTTTCTATCCTGTTAGGTAAAATGTGTAATCTCAGCTGAAACTGATTGAATTGAAAAATACAGAGAAGATGGAAATAGATGGGAAGTTTAGATTTGTACCAACAGGCAGAAGAACCCTGACAAACAAAATGTTTTAATAAAAGCTTCAGTTCTCTTAAATCTTTAGCAGCCTTCTTATAACTTCTCATGTATCTCTTGTGTATTTTTTTAATTTCAGTTAAAAGATGCATCTAAACTTCTTAAGACAAGTCATTACAGAAAGTACAAGTTAAACAAGTACCAGATCTAAGCGTTTCTCCAAAGCCATGATTATTAACACTAACCCGCTCCAACACATCACATCAGCAAAGAAAAAGAGAGCCACATATGGTCTGATGATAAAGTATTTTTGAGGTACTAATAAAAGTGATATATTTTTGAAATGCACGTATCATAGATACAAATTCTAGCATCTCCCTATATACTACCTATGTAGACACCTTTATGTTAGACATTGGCTCCAGAAAAGACAAGGCACAGTCTTGGGACACTGAGCCTGAAATAAATTTATTCCCTCATTCTTAAAGTAACACAAAAATGGTTCTCATACATATAAAATCCTCCTTTCTCAAAGTACCATGTTCTTCCAATTTATTTCCCACTCTTTTTTTTAAGTCTTCACTACTTCAGAAGCTTTAATAAAATCTTGTTCACCTTTGCTATTAATGTGCAGAAAAACAGAGTAAAATATATTAATATAAAGTAAGAATAGCAAGAGAAAATTTAACCTGTCTGAACTATCTTTTATCCCTCTTATGTTTTAAATGACTGTTGTACAAATCAAAACAACCATAGTACGCAGTAAGAAACTACTTAATGTTCCCTAAGTGAAGCTCAATTAAACATGAACATCGGTTTAGAAGAGTCTCAGAAGTCTCTGCATTATTTCTATCCCGAGCTGTTAGAATTCTCTCCAGTAAAAATGATATTTATTGACAGTAAATACACTGCACAACTTTACAGTGCCAAAACAAGCTCATTGGCTTGTGTGAAGTATGCTGTAAATAGTAGTACCTGTCGCTGAAGCTGGAGGCATGGAAAAGTTTCTAGGGCCCATGCAACTTGCTCCTCATTTTCAGAAAGTGTAATCGTACATGTACTATACACTAGAACACCTCCTGGCTTCAGCAATTTCACTGCCTGCAGAGAAAAAACAACAGTTTATATTTAAATGTAAAAAAGCTGCATATTAAGCAACATTAACCAAGAAAACAATTAAGCTATATTATTAAAACTTAACGCTTAATTAACTCAAATCTTTCTGTCTAAGATAGACATTATGATGCTATTTCTTCTCAGGGACTACATTAAAGGATCCCATGGAATAGAATGGTTTTTCTTTCAAAATCAGCATTATAGCTCATGCAGTTTATTAATGCTACTGATATGATTCATCTTGTAAGATTTGTTATTTGTACATCTCTGCCTATCTCAGACAGTCGCATTCTGTTTTCATTACCTGTTGCCAAGCATCAATATACAGTATTTTTATCAGTGATATTAGATGTCAGCTGTTTCCACATATTTGGCATGAAGTTATATCTATGCTGCTTTTCAAGCTGTGATTCACTTTGAATACATATAATTCAAATGTAGGCAAGAATCATGGAATCTTGTCCTTCAGCATCAGCCCAACTACTCGCTTACTAGCAAGGGAAGTTGTAATATGGCCTCCCAGCTTTGTACTCCCTCACATATCCCATATAGTACCCTACAGTACCACTGCAGGGAAGTTATATGCAGTGAAGTTGCAAGAGTCCATGCTCCTGCACAGAAAATATTTTAACCTGCTCTGTGACTTATATTCTTCCAATTATTATAAACAGAAATGGATGAAACTGAAAGATTAAAAAAAATAATTAAAAAAAATTATATATGTCTTACATGTATCTTTCCCATGCTTCAATGAATTGACTTTACCCAGTAGCAGATATGATAGAGCTGAAAGACTAATTGAATGATATCTTTACTTAAAGGAGGGGTTTTATGAAACACTGGAGAGCACTGTCTTGTTTTATAAATATTTAAACGGTCATAAATGATTTCAACTTTCCTCCTTCTCTTTTGACTTCATCAGCTATGAAAGAGAGAAAACAAAGCTGACCAAATGGCCTAAGTTCTTTAACTTGTACTCCACAACACCAGATGCAAGAGGAAAATAAATCCCCAAAGATCTAACATCTTGAAAGAACACCAAGTGATTTGTTTTTTGGGAATTCCTCTGTCTTTGTAGCTATCAGAAAACAAAGTCTTAGATGATGTTGCGTTTAGTTCTAAAACAGGAAATTCCAAATTTACAGATACATTAAAGGAAACTGCACTACTTCCTCTAAGAAAAAAAAATATTTGGAAATCTTTTGGTGTACAGAGAATAGGAAACTGAAAACTAGGTAGATTTCAATTTATGAAAGTTACTCAGATACTTAAGCTTCAAAGGACAGGCTGCACCCTAGGAGACATGTGCAGAAGAACAAGCGTTCTGGGAACTACTGGTCCCCAAGGACTACGATAGCACAAGATCTCCTGGGAAATCAGGCAAGATGCATAAGCTTCAGTATTCTTCAAACAAATTTAGGGATAAGCTAAAAACTGCTGATGACTTTGTGACAGAAAAAAATTTAGTTGGGAAAGCAAAGAAAGAAGAAAAGCTTAGCAAAGATATCCTCTGATAAAGAAGAAATGTCAGTACTTAAAAGGTTTGCAGTATTATATTATAGCAAATAAGAATAGAATCTAAAAGCAGCTAAGAACTGTAACTAGGAATGAAAGAAAGTGGACCTAGAAAAGGGCAAAGAATGAACATGAAACTTATATTCAGAAAGAGGGACATACAAAGAGGGAATGGCAAATAGTTTCATGGATTTTTTCATGGAACTCTGGCACTCCATTTGCCTTGAATAGAAAGAACTTTGAAATTTTTGGCTCTGGACAATTACATCCCAACACCTAACCACTGAAAATATAGGGAAGATGAGGCATCATTGGGGGGGGGGGGAGGGGGGAGGGAAAAAAATTTTACACTGCAAAACTATTGATGTTCAATTTAATTTAGCTACTCAATGATTGATACGTACCACAGTGAAAAGCTTGCGCTGCAGTGGCTGATAAGACATCAATTCCTTTAAAGTTGAGGAATAAGACATGGTTGGTCTCTGCCCCATCCCACTACATGGAGCATCAAGAAGAATCCGATCAAATGACTCTGGTAAGAACGGAGGTCCTTCTGTGAAAACAGCAATGTAAAATGTGGTTGTCTTTCCTTGAGATTTCACTACAGATAATGACAAGCTGTTAGTGCTTGCTTGACATAACACATTTCAGTGCTATAGATGGTTTCTGCAGAAGTGATTGCAGTTAGAGACAAGCGTCAGCACTGCCTGTGGTAGATTTCATCTCACAGAATTTTTAGCATTTTGGGAGCTCAAACAATACACGATTGCTTTAGACAGCAATATTTTTTTACACAAGTGTGTAAATCTTCAGTGAGAGAAACCTTAAGACTATTTAACTATTAAGACTACCTGAAGTAACATAATTGGACTATCTAGATAATAACTGTGATGCATATAGAACATAAAAAGCTTCATAATAATGTGAAATATTACAAGTTCTAATGCAATACACATGCTTCCTCCACAGCAGAACAATTTAATAAACAGTGATTGTCAAGACAAGAACTAATCTGTAATTTTGAATACTGCCTGGACAGATAAGGGAATATGCAACTTCTAGATGCAGAACCTATCCTTTCAACTTTCCAAATCCCACTGGCTCAACAGCCCAAAAGTTTCTGTTGTCTGGAAAAACTTTTCAGCTCCGGATTACCAAAACAGAAGACTAGGCTCCATATGTGTATCTGTGAGTAACCAACAAGGAAGAGTTTTGTCTCCTTTTCTCCTTCTGTCCCTCAGATATGCAAGCTAGGTCACAAGTGAAAACCAGTGGGTGACTTCACACTACTGCTGCCTAGCTTGTTCCAGCACTGCAGAAATGAGTCTATTTTGGCACTACCAATTTATCTACCTCTGATTCATTACTACAACATTCAAAATATGTCATAATTGCAGGGCTGTACAGAAAAGCTTTCATGATCTCTCAGTATTATAGCTAGCTCTTGTTCATCTGTGTAAGTGCTACAAACCACCTACAATATTTTATGCTTATAGATGATTAAGAAAAATACCTTTAGGAACAAACTAGAAGGCATGGGGACAAGGAAGGTGAATTATGCAACCTGATCCCTACTTAGGCTAACCAGTGACTGGGATGAGATAGAGTGAGAAAGAACAGCATACTTTGCACAACAAACTAAAAATAATCTAGACAGCAGATACTGTTCAAATCATTTCATCATGGGAACAGAACCAGTATCATAAATATGGTACCACAGAAAAGCAAATGAAATGAACTCAAAATAATACACTGTGCTTCTATAGAACTTTCCCGTAAACAGCTGAACAAACATTAATGAGCTAAACATTGCAATACACCCGGGAGTTAGGTATTAATAACCCCATTTTACAGATGAGGCTTCTGAGGCAGGAAAACCAAACAATTCTGCAGAAGTAATTTATTTCTCAGGCTAAGCCAAACAATTCAGAGTATGGGGTTAAACATCTTCATGAAAGAAGGTTTAAGGCTTCATCAATCTTTGAATTGCATTTTGATTGCATCAATCTGGAATGCATTTCTTTTGAGCATATTAGGTTATGATAAGGACAGTTAGTTTGAGCTTTGTATTTACTTTATGGAGAAGCTGATAATCACAACAGAGTAGAAAATAATAGGACATCCACAATGCCGAAGCAACCTAGCTATCTGCCAAGATTTCAAAACTTGTGGACTTGTGGCAGGTTTAATACTATTGATAAAAAAAAAAAAATAATAAAAAAATTATTACTTATTCTAAATACTACTACTACCCAAGTTGTTTACTTTACCTTGTTCATCCTCTCTCTTCTCAACTGAAAGTGCCTTTGTTCCATCATAGCAAAATGCCTTAATACAATTCAACTGTAGTAATTCAGCATTCTGCTTAATTCTTTTGACCTTGTTAGCTATCTTGTCCATTGCTATTACTTCACCCTGAAAAAAAATGATTTTTTTTTTAATCAAAAACATAGTGATTAAGTGGATGTGCAATTCCTGATTTTTTTTCCCCTTTCAAGCAATGTAATGAATGAAGCTTATTTTTCCCTAAATAATGTTATTATTCTTAAATCTACACTCTAGTAGTCCTCGTTCTCCAAAGCCAAATCAGTAGTCCTCGTTCTTGTGAGCCAAATCATCCCTTATATGAGCACTCGATGACCTGGTGCCACTGCTTCTTCCCTATCACCATTCAACATACTGCACATGCACATTAACATCTGATGGTGCTTGAAAGTTGTTAGGTCTGTTGCTAAAAAAGTGGATTTACTGCACATGTGCTGTACTGTGGATATACAGAGATAATTCCCTCTCTTTAGAGTCTCTCAGGAACAAGAACACAGACTGAAACAGGTCTTCCCCATCTGGCCCATTCCAGCCACTACTGGAACTATTTCCTGAAAGACATCTGGATAAAATGGTCTGGGCTCTAGACAGTGTTTTTTATACTGTTTTCCAATTCCTATTTTAAAGCTGTACAGTCTTTCAGCACACAGCAGTAAGCCACAATTTCTAAACATCATCAGTTTCATGAATCCAGCATATTCCTGAGTTGCATGCAAGGAAAGCAAATTTTTCCATTATAAATAAGTCTCTAACATTCAAAAAGTGACCTATTGAAATGTCTGATTTCAATTTGCAGCAAATAAGGTTTTAAATGGGACAATGAGTAGTTTGTGCGCATTTCAGTAATAAACAAAATACACTGGTAAGCAGAACGTTCAAATATGGTCATCTTGCTGTTCTAAGTTATCTGTGCATTCTCACAGAGGTAAGTGAAGTACGCTATTAAAATGAAAAATGGTCAGACTTTCTTTATTGAGACAGAAAATGCCTAATGACTCCTCTTACCTGATCATGCATTAATGTTGCAAGATGGGTTGTTTTTCCTCCAGGTGCAGCACACATGTCCAAAATTCTCTCTCCTGGTTGAGGGTTTAAAACATGGCTCACAACCACTGAAGGCAAGTTCTATCAAAAACAAAAATGGGACAATTTAGATCTTATGGTCTGTACCTAAACCTGTATTAAGAAATTATGAATATGTTTAAAAAAGTAATACATCTGTGAAGATACTTAAGATATTGCTGTCAGTTCCTTAAGAGAAAATTAAATATTGTGATTTTTGTATAAAAGAAAAAATAGATGTCTGAAATCACCAGTGGCTCTTGGCTCTTTTTTTTTTTTTTTCTTTTTTTTTTTAATATTTTTATTTAAAGCTGCATCCAAGAGTAACCATGACTGAAATTTAAGGATTCATGATTAGGGAGACACCACTGCTAAAAACAAAGATAAAACAAACTGATACTACCACAGACATAGAGTGGCTTTGTATATTACAAGTATTTTATGTTAACCTGGTATATTGGAACATTTACTCTATGAATATATTGGTGTAGTTTAGTATCAAGCAATCAGATTAACAGGCAGGAGTTTAAACTTGATCAATTAAGGTACTGAGAAACTGTGCTACTAATTGTATTAACTGAACAGATACACTGAAGAGAAGTAATATGCAGTGTGAACAAATAAAAAAATGCATTGTACAAAATAAGGAAATACTTCAAAAAATTATTTTATAACATGGTTGAACACAAAGGTACAAAAATCTTTTAAGGATGACCTTACTACGTGTTCTCTTTGCTTAGCAAATTTTCAAGCTCCATGCCACATAATTAATACTAAGACTATCATACATGGGCCTTCATCTCACACACTGCAAATTCCTGTCAGACAAGCCAGTCTCAAAGGGTTGTGATCAGTGGCAACAAGTCCAGATGGACAGTCAATAGTGGTGTACCCCAGTGGTCAACACTGGGGCCAATGCCATCTAACCTCTTCAGTGCACCCTAAGCTAATTTGCAGAGGATAAAAAATTGGGAAGAGTAGTTAATAAACTGGAAGGTTATGCTGTCTTCCAGCATAACCCTTCCAGAGGTCCCTTGGAAGATTAATGGACTAACAGGAATCTCATAAAGCTCAACAAACATGAATGCTAAATCCTGCACCTGGGAAGGAACAACCCCCATGCACCAGCACAGGCTGGAGTCTGACTGGAAGGCAGCTTTGCAGAGATGGCCTTGGGGATGCTGGTGGACAAGAATTTGAATATGATCCAGGAACACGCCTTCCTGGCAAAGAAGGCTGACAGCCCCCAGGGCTGTGTTAGGAAAAGCATTGCCAGCAGTTCAAGGGAGGTGATCCTTCCCCTCTACTCAGCACGGGTGAAGCATATCTGGAGTGCTGTGTCCCCAGTACATGGATATACTGAGGTGGGTCCACCTAAGGGCCACAAAAATACTTAAGGGATTGGAGAACCCAGCATGAAAGGAGAGGCTGAGAGAGCTGAGACTGTTTAGCATGTAGAAGTCTCAGGGGGATCTTATCCATATGTATATAAATAACAGTTGGAAGAAAGTAAAGAAGATCAAGCCAGACTGTTCTCTGTGTTATCCAGTGACAGGACATGAGGCAATGAGCACAAACTGAAGTACAGGAAATTCCATTTAAAAATAAGTATTTTATTTATTTATTTATTTTTAACTGTGAGTGTGATCAAACACTGAAACAGGTTGCCCGGAAAGTCTTCATCCTTGGAGGCATTCAAACCTGACTGACTGTGTCCACGATATGACCATGATATGAGGGTTTATTTGACATAGAATTTACATTTGCTTTATGGATTGGAACCACTTCTCTGAGTGGCTGGATGGCTTGCTGGCTTGCTTTTTTTTTTTTATTTTTAACCCAAGGAATGTTCATACTTACAGTAAAAAAAAAAAAAAAAAAAAAAAAACAATTATTGGCATAGTCTCAAACATCTACTTGAAGTGTTCTTTTTATTATTATTATTATTTCAACAAACTGAAATTAAGAAATTTACCTGATCTAAGAAAACTAGAAAGTTCCATGATTTCATCGTCCTACATTTCAACATAGCACAGGTGGCCCATTGTCATGTTTGCATATTTTAATCAGATTTGTTGTGGGCGAGAAAAGTAGCATTAAAGATGCAAAAGAAAAAGCTGTCTAGAATGAAGTTCAAGTTCTCTTAAGCTTAAAGTCAATGGAATATTTGGAGATTTTCCTCATTATCTACAGAATGATGTACCCTCAGAAGCTCGTATTTTGTAGTTCATAAGCCAATTCCAAAAAGCTAAAAGTTCTGTGGAATATCTGTACAAAAAGAATTTTTGCTTTTTTAACTATCTCTTAAGTCACTTTGAAGTCCCTTCTAATATCTCAGAATCAGTGTGGTTAAACTAGCTTCATGTAGATACTACGTTCATTTTCAGTGCTTTGTTTTCTTTCAAGCCAAATAGTGAATTAGGTTCCATAATACACAATCAATGGTGCTTAGAGGATATTCATTATTCTGTGAATAGTAGAGATTTTTATTTTTGTTAAAAACATACCTGTAAAAACAAATGACTAGGGAGCACATTGTCAAAGGACGGACTGAGGTAGACTGGCTCTATCATTCTGATGCCCATTCCACTGAAAAGCATGGAACAAATTGTTTCAAGAACTCAGATTTATCATTTTAACAGTATTAAATTAAAATCATTGTGCTTATTACAGGAATTTGAAAGAAAATCTTGCAAAAATAAAAGCGTTTATAAACTGACTAAGAAACATACTTTTATCATTTAGCAATCTGATATTCTTTAAGATGACATCATTAAGTTGGGTAAACTGTAACACAAAATCTACATTATAAAGTGGAATGATATGTAAAAAATTGCATAAGGAAAAGTTACGTGCTTTATACATAAGACAAATGGATATCTAATCCAAGCCTTGACAATACAAGAAAATGAAGAAAAACAGATTAAAATATGTTAATTTCAATCCATAACTGCTTTTGGCTAGCCAGGTATGCATTAGGGCACTAGTATATGATTTCCTACTTAGATCTTCCTCTGTTTTTCTAGACAGAGATTTCACTCAAATAACTACAGAAAATCTTTTTCAAAACGCTTATTTGCCTGCAAAACAAAGGTTTGAACTTAGAAGCAACCTAAAAGTTTCAAATATGGATGAAGTTATGACATAACTTTGTTATGTTAGGATAGGTTTACAAGAGAGTGGATGACAATAAAAAGAAAATTACAAAACACATAAAACTGAGTCTGAAAACAATACTCTAATGTTCTGAAGATAACAAGAATGAGTATTATTTTGTATATGCACTGCACAGTCCTACAACAAGAAGGAAGGATATGAGGAAGCAAACTCGCAGACTACAGATCTCACATACTGCCAATCTATGTCAACAATGCCACAAGAATATAATACATCTACTACATTTAAGCTCTAATACATCAAAAATCCCCTAACAGTGTGATCTTTGTTACTGTATCTTTTGTAGTTTGTTCTTATGATGTAAAGCTTCAGTCATTAATTTGATGTCACACTCTTCATACACTGCTTTTTGTATGCATTTTAAACAACAGAAGAACAAGCCATATGCTATGGATACAAAACAGAGAAGCAAGTAATCCTTAATTAGATAACTACCGTGGCAGATGCTGTTATATTTTTAAAGATATATGACCTGCTCCCTTCACCCTCCAAAAAAAAAAAAAACAAAAAAACCAACTTGCAAGTATTTTTAGGAGATAGAGAAATGGGCAAGGCTACAGCTCTGTTCTATCCAAATAAGAGAAGAATTCACCAAAATGTAATTTTACCACAGATTGTTCTGTACTAACATTTTTTTGTTCTATATTAATATCTGTTCTATATTAATGAAGTCATATGCTAAGCAAATTTTGAAAAGCACTCCATTTACTTCCTCCTGTCTTTCAAGTAAATTGGTATATGGATTCCATTACGCAACTAAATGTGTTATCTGCTAATATTGACTGTAGAATTTTAATCATAATTTGTATTTCCTTCACATGCTGCCACACAGAGTCATTGTATTGCTACCATCTTAGCTGTGAAGTGACAAGACAGCAGAAGGGACAACACTATTATATTCTCAAAAGCTAATGCTTCCCCCAAAACAGTGAAAATACCTACCTGCCACACAGGTCTCAGTCAAAGCCAACTTTGGCTTTCACACAGGGTACAGGACATTTTTAAATGCCTTCTCATCTTCTCCCTTCCCTTGGAAAAGCTGTAGGTAAAGATTGCAGTTACTATGCACTTACTTCACTGGGCCATGTGAGCTGAAGATTTCACTGCGACTCAGTTCTGAAATCCCATTTCCAAGGAAAACCTTGACTCCTTCAAATTCTTTGGCTCCTCTTTTACATTTCCCTTCAATATCTGAATATACTGAGACCAAATCTCCAGCTTTCATAACTGAGAAAGAAATTTTGAGATTAATCTTATACTTGACAAGACAGTAGTGACCAAATATTTTAGAATTTTCAGTAGATTACTTCAACTCCTATATCACAGCATAATTTAGATTTTCTTAGTGTAATAATAATAATAATAATAATAATAAAAACACTAACTGACATTAGGCTTGAAAGTGTACATGGTGAATAGCTATCAACTAGCTAGAGGTATTGAGAGCCACTAGATTACAAATCAGACAGCTTGACTTGTTTCATAGAGGCTAGACAAACCTTCACTTTATTTATTTTTATCACCACATGGTCATCCAGGAGTTTTAAGCACGCTCTTCAGGATTCAGTCTTCTTTGTACTCCAAGCACAGAAGTACTTCAAACCACACTGGCTCATACCCAGAGAGACAATTATTTCACAAAGACAGTAATACTAAATTTGTCTAATGAACTTCCAATAGCTAGGTAGAACATAACTACATCTGCTTATCCCCAACAGTTGCTTTAATACACAAGATTATATATTCCTGCTAACATAGATTTTCCACTTTGGCTCTCTTTCCTCTACAGCAACTGCTGTTCTCAGTAATCCTATAAAAGTTTTACTTCTCCAATTAAAAGTTTTTAAGCATACAAAAAACTCTAGGTCTAGGGACTTAAATGAGCTTTCTGAGCTGGAATAAAAAAATAGACGGGAAAGGGGTTGGTTTAGGTGATTTTGTAGAATAGCTAGAAAGCTCTATGCTTGGGTAAAAACATGCTTAAAAATAAAGGTCACCACTAACTGCAATAAACAATTTTCTGAAACGACACTTCTAAGGTAGCTGACTGGCTGGTGAAACCAGAAGATACAACAATTCGGCTTCCCAAGAATTCTGTGAGTTGCATTCGGGAATCTTTTCTTCTACTTTTCAAGTAGCCTTCTGAATTTTTAAATGGTAGTATCTGCTGGATGGCCACTGAACATTCCTTTGTGTGTGTGTGTGTGTTTATGCGTAGCTTCCTTTTATACATGACACAAAACATTATGTGAAATGTCTAACAGTAACTCTTGTTTAATTTTCACAGAACAAAAATTTGCAGCAATTTAACCCATCCAACAAGCACAGTATTTACCTTTTTTTTTTTTCCAGTATTCAAGCAAAAAGGATTTTAATTCACTCTCTGTTGATAACTGCCCTTTCTGTTAACTTGGGTAGCTTATACTGGTACTTCACAAACATGAAACTTAGAATTTGTACAGTTAAATTAAACTCTCCTTCCCTTCCCCCCCTTGATAATTAGTTTATTCTCATTTGGGTTGCTAGTTCAGTGATTAAATGTCTGTTCTTGCTGTATTCTTTTTTCCCTAGTTAAAACTATCTGTGCTTAATATGGCCTTATTATATTTGGCCTGCAGGAGCATGCGTTTTATTTTCAAATCTGCGGTTCTCCTGAAGTGTTGCTAAAGTTTTAGTTATAATATCATTTCTTTTCTTTGAATTTGATGTTTTATGCAAAACTACATGCAGCAATTATGATAAATCACTACTGACTCAAAGAGGGATTTTAATATTTATGAAGTTGTCAAAATAAGCATTTTCAACAACTGCTACACAAATATACTTATCTCTTTAGCAAATCCTAGATTAACAAACATTCCTGTTCAGTGAACTGGACTTACGCACATGCTTAAAACTTCTTGAATGTGTTCTTTGGCAAAAGAATTAAGTTAAGTGGATGGAAAAAGGCTTTCCTGAATCACTTTGTTTAATAATAAAGACTATGATCATCAGTACATCTCATCACAATAGAATAATGAGGTGAATCATTCAAAATTATACTAGTTTCACATAAAGTTAATTTGACCTTTAAATAAAAAATAAATAGGCTTGTCTAACAGGCATTGATAGATGGAAAAACACAAATTTCTATTTCTTAAAAACCTGACATTACAATTGAAGTTTTTTTTTCATCTAGAAGTTTCTACTAGATCTCCTAGATCTCTCAAATCAAAAGAGATGAATGGTAAGAAACAAATTACCAATGGAAAAAAACATCAATTTTTGTAACTTGGAATATGAGAGGATCATAAAGGCAAGTGTCTTCATGGCTTCATGAAGAGAGAACACATAGAATCATAGAATCATAGAATATCCTGAGTTGGAAGGGACCCTTAAGGATCATCAAGTCCAACTCTTGACACCGCACAGGTCTACCCAAAAGTTCAGACCATGTGACTAAGTGCACAGTCAATCTCTTCTTAAATTCAGCCAGGCTCGGTGCAGTGACCACTTCCCTGGGGAGCCTGTTCCAGTGTGCAACCACTCTCTCTGTGAAGAACTTCCTCCTGATGTCAAGCCTAAACTTCCCCTGCCTCAGCTTAACCCCGTTCCCGCGGGTCCTGTCACATCTTCAAGTACTGTTTACTAAATTATCACCTTACATTCACCTACCATCCAGATGCATCTGTTGTGGAAATATTTTTAATTTTTTTTTCCCACAACACTGGAAAGCATCACTAGTAAAAAAAAAAAAAAAAAAAAAAAAAAAACACAAAAAAAGCCAGCCAGGTTTTACTTTAAACATGACTTAAATAAATATAAAAATTTAAATTTTATAAAAAATATAATTTTTTAAATAAATATAAGAAACTGAAATCTTTGAGAACTAATACTTCAGCTAGGAATTATGTAAAGAACTTGTAACAATGCAAGTGAGAAATAATTACTTTTAGTTTATTATAAGTATAGCACAACAATACTGAAATTTTCTAGCAAAAGCTAAATAAACTTAAAATGTGTATTTACACTATAATACAACTATAAGATTCATTTCAACTGTGAATAGAAGAAAAAAATTAATGGCGCTCTTTATCTGAAATTCATCAGGGTGATATTTTTTCCTTCCTATTTAAATCTTAACTAGATGTATTTAGAGATCTCTTACATTTTGAGGTAGATATGATTCCAGGAACATAAACATGTGCTCCTCGAAGTACTGCGTACCCACACTGTGCTCCAACAATGACTTCAGATTCATGTTTTTTTAAATCCTGCCTGAAAACAAGATATAGTTAAGTCAAAAAAACAAAATACTGAAATACATATATATCTCCCTCGAATAATCTATGTGGTTCATAACTTTTTTTGTGTGTCAGTTACATATTTTTTCTTCTATATTATCATGTATTCAATGTAAATGTTTCATTTTACTTCCAAGAGGTAAACTGAAGTATGTTAGTTTTCACAAAGGAAATACTTTAAATAAAATGTTCATCAATTAATTCAATAAAATGATGAAAAAACTCCGAGGGGCAAACAGAGATGCAACAAGGGAAATACTCCAATACAGCTTAAGAAAGAAGAATTTTGTAGGGGATAAAACTTATTCAAGAGTCCTCTCAGCATTATTGATTCCAGTCTCCCTACCCCTTGCTCTGGAGTTGATCCCAGGGGAAAAAAACACTGCATTAAGCTGTTTGTTTATAACAAACTTTCTATTCTAAAACTATAGCCAATAATTTTCTACATCCTTCCTGTCGTCTCCCCCCCTAAAAAAAAAAAAAAAGTTTTATTCTTTACTCTGCCACCTACCTGGCTTTCCAGAGAGGATGCAGTTATGTTATATTTTCCCTATAAAAACTTTATCTCATAAGGAAAAAAAGGTCTCTATACTTTCTTTTAAGGACTAAAACTCTCACCCAATTTGACTGTCCAATAGGTCTTAATATATAAAAGAAGTTTTATTTGTAGCAAATTAGTTAACTGTTTAACAAGAAATACGTAAATACGTGGGTATATGTAAAGTATATCTTATGACATTTTACAGTTAAAGACTGAAAATTTCAAACCTGGGTCCAATGGCAGGAATTAATAAGATGTCCTGGAGTTCTGGGTGCTCCAGAACTGGAACACATATTCCTTTAAATTGCTGTTAAAATTAAAAAAAATAAATTAATTAAAAAAAAAAAACAACACATACACTTGTTAAGAATGAAATGTAGTATCTAAGTAGTTAAGTAGACTGAAAACTATTTTTCCACTCAGAATTTAAAGCTGTAGAGTACAAAAAACAAATTTAGTGAAAACAGCTGAGAGAGATTGGGAAATGCTATGTTGGAAGGGACAGTCCATAATAAAAACACCAAATAATGAACAAGTAGAGAAGTATCAAGGCTGTAAAGGGATTCACTGAGAGAACTGACTTCAGGGATTGGGGTGGTGTCCTGACACTCATAACCCTACCACTTGTTTTTACTCTCTTGTGGAGGAAAGTTGTGTCATGTTATCACCAGGTCACAATAACACCACCAGGGAAACTTGGATCTAATCTGTGTTATTATTTTGATGCTATTAATTATAAATTACAGTAAAAATCAACTTCTGTAATTTCTGTTGTACTACACATGCCATGCTAGAACACTTTTTATTTCTTTTAACAATGTAACTTTGATTGGATACTGAGAGCTGAGTTGTGTGTATAGTTGCAAAATAAAAAATTAGAGGTTGCCAATTTAAAACTACTCCTGGACTTTAAAAGGAGGATGTCTCCTTGTGTAAGGCTTTTGAAATACAAGCCCAAAACATGCAAAACCATAAATTCCTTTGCATCTGATAAATAACTATTTTCTCTTAAGAAAGAATACAATCAATGTGCACAATTTTATTAAAAACTGTTGTGGCATTTCCTTTTCTAATATAACCATAATTGAAAATATAAAAAGTTTACAAAAAGCCTTTTTTTTTTTATTCAGCTTTCAGCAAAGCATGTTCCCTCAAAGTAAAATATCAATTTCCAGATTTCTAAAATCAAGCTAAAATTAGCATAACTCATTACCATTCTAGCCAACAGAATACTGTCAACTGCCTCTGCATCACAGAAACATCTTGGCTCCTGTCATCCAATAGCTCCCCATACACCCACTAGCATTAATAATTTACTCAAATAACGATCTTTTTAAGACAGAGTAAAGATCTAGGATAGCGTTTCCAAATAATCTGCTTCTTAAACATTATGGCTTGCATATTATCACATAAAGAAACATTTAATTAAGTAGAAATGAAAAACATGTAAAGATTAAAAAACAGGAAAAAAATCATGGCAGCTGCTGGGCATCACTCTAGCAAGATTCTTCAACATGTAGACTGTCTCAATTTCTTAAACAGTTTGTGCAGGGAAACATTCATCCAATCTCCTTTAATTTTTATTAAAAATAAGTTCTAAACATGCTAGTTTAGACACAGCATATTGAATTACAGTTTTCAACTGTTTCTACCATCTTCTCTAGAATTAGATGTTTACTACAGAAGTATTCTAATCCTATCTAAAGTCTGTATCTGCCATCTACAAAAAGACTTGGTTGTCTTTTTCCTTCTTGTCTTGCTTTTTGTGGATGTATTAGCTGCTGAATCCTACTAGACAATGAATTTTCATTTAACATTTAATGCTGACAGGAAATCAATATGACTGCATAATGTTAATAGCAGTCGACACGTATTAAGTTAAGGAATAGTTTCCAGTAATGAAAAGCTCTCTTAATCAGGCAAAAGATGAAAAATCTTGTTATTTTTGCTGTAACAAAGAAATTGCACAAACCTTCTGGATCTCTTCAAACAGCATTTTTTTCACATGTTTCACTGAGGACAAGTGGGTGTTGACTCTAACAGTTGTGAAAGCTGGTGGATGAGATAGATGACTTAACAGAGATTGATATTTACTCTCTGTTTCCTTTGCACCTAAAGAAGTTATAAGCTAAGAGGGAAAGAAGAGAAATTTTAAAAGTATTAACAAGATTCACCCAGCAGCCAACCTTTTGCTCTGTAAAAACAACATAAAATAAACATTATGTAGAAATGTTAAGAGCAATGGTTGTGTGGTTTGCAGTAGTGAGGAATGTCTATGCAACAGAGGTTTAATCCCAGAGATAACCTTATAGATTTCTTGAAAAGGACTTGTTCAAAAATGGTCTTATTAGCAAGATGATTCCAAAAAGGCTGCAGCAAATACCAAAGGCAACTGCTAATGAGCTTTGTGATACTGAAGAAAGAATACACCAGAGATGGACAACCAGATTCAAAATTATCAATTCATAACTCTTAAACCGATATAAAAAATATCATGTTTGTGTCCCTTGACATTAGTAATTCATAACTTGTCTATAGTATTTTTGATTTTGGGCAAGACTGGGGCAAGAAAGTTTTTCTCTTTAATATTATGGATTACTATGTGGTTAATTTCCATTGTCACAATGTCACATTCTTCAGCAGGATCCAAAACTGAAGCCTCATATTTACTGTTTAGTTTAAATATTTCATGTCACTTTGACCCAACAGTCCTAAAGAATAATTTTATATTCTAAACTGAACTATATTTAAAAATCTGTGACTAATATGAAGATAATACCTTGTTGTAAGGCATTAGTCAAACAAAATATTAAATTGAAGGAATGTTAACAGTGTTCAATGTGTATTTGCTGATGAATAGTAGCAGCATCTGTTTCACATACCTCATTATTTCTGAATACTTTGGTGAGATATTCTTCAACTTCACGATGGAAAGATATTTTGGGGAAAAAAGACATCTTCCTTCAGTGTTTAAATTCTCCTGGCAGAGATCTGAAATAAGCAATATATTTTCTTAGCAGTTTTTAACAGAATCTCTAAGTTTACAAATGTAATGTAAAACGTATGTAACAGAGTAAGCTGCACTACCCTTCTGATTCTTCTGTTTCGACAATGCAATTTTACTTTTTTGAGTAAAATAGATATTGATCAGATTATGACTGTAATGTTAATTAGATTTCCGCACAGGTTAAGTAAAGGGTTTAGCATTTGCAGTGTAGAACACACTCATTGCAATGATGTTACCAGTTTCCTTGTCATACCCTTCTCAGCCATACCTTCCAAGGCTACTGTATCAGTGTCTGAAACCTGAATGTGTCACCACCTCTAAATCCTGTCCTACTACTCCTCCTTATGGCAACTTGCCATTTACTCTGAGGATTCACTCACAAGGGCTCCTCATAGAATTTAGCTTCAACTTCTGAGTCCCAACTTTGAAACTTTTATCCTATTACATCATCATATCTACTCTTTTTTAGATATTATCGTCTATTTTTCCCCTGTCAGATTTCTGTTCTCAAGCTGAACTTTTTAGGTTTCCTCCATAGTCCAAATGATTCAAATTTCATAACCAGCAACATGCACATGACTAGGGACAAAGATTTTTTTCCATATAGACTTCAAAAATTACAAAAGCACTATAAGTCACAGTTCTCTGTATTTACAGTATGTATTTAATTCAGAGGACTAGTGAAGAATTAATGCAACAGAAGATCTACTGAACCTTACCAGAAAATCTTCAAGCTGTCTGGTGAACGTTTACATGGTTAGGAGATACAGGATGTTTCTAGATGCTGCTTTAATTCCTTCTGCAAAGTCCAGCTATGAAGTCCCTATTGTAGCTCAGCCTCAAGGCACCTTTTACTTCCTTATAGTTTTTCTCTGCGGTAATAAATCTGTGTAGTAAAAAACAAAACTGTGCAATAAAAACAAAACAAAACAAAACCACTGTGTAATTAAACACAGCTATCTTCCCAAAATTGTGTCTGCCCATCCCTTCATGGTTTCTATTTTTAAAGACTGCACACGTTTTAGTCTGAAATGAAAATACCTAAGAATTTAACAGTTTATTTAGAACTGTTTAAATGGCACGAAAGCCCACACACTCAGTGAGGTTTATTCTGTCCATACTAAAGCAATGTGGGTATCCCATCCTCCTAAACATGACAACCGAGAAGCGATTCTGCTGAAAAGCGCAGCCGGTGAGACCGGAACCCTTGTGAGCAGCTTGGAAGCGTTAAACACGGGAGCTGCCGCTCGGGGCTGGACTCGGAGCCCCGGGGGTCCCGAATGAGGCTCGGATCCACGTTTTTCCCCCCAGGAGGACAAACCCGGGCTGCTTTGGGGAAGCGGGGCCCGGGCTCCCTCCCTGAGCCCCCCCCGTTGCTGAGGGAGGGACCCGGAGGGCCCCGCGCTCCCCCCTCAGGCCCTTCCCGCTCCCCCCAGGCCCCCACCTGCCGCCGCGCCGGTGCCGCAGGAAGTCCCGCCCCTGTGGCCGCCGCGGATTGGCTGAATCCCCGGTGACGGCAGCGGCGGCGCGGCTGTTGCCATGGCAACCGGGGCAAGAAACCGCGGCCCCCCCCCCCCCGCCCCGCCTGTTCTTTCCCGTGCGCGGTGACGCAGGCGGCGCCGTGACGTGGCGGCCGTTAGGGGCGGGGTTAACGCTCGCTCCCCGCCCGCTCCGCCCCGGGGCCGCTGCGGGCCGAGCCGAGCCCCGGGGCCAGGCATGGGCCTCGTCTTCGCCAAGCTCTGGAGCCTCTTCGGGAACCAAGGTGGGCGCGGGGGGCTCCGGGTTGGGCTGGGTTGGGCTGGGTTTCCCTCAGCGCGGGGCTCCCCGGCAGCTCAGCTCGCCCCTGCCCCGCCGCTCCGTCCCGGGCGGTCTCGGGGCCTGTGAGGGGGGGCTCGGGCGGTGCTGGTGGCGGGGTGGGGACCCCAAGAAGCCGCCTCCGAGCCCAGCGGAGTGCCGGGTCCTTCCCGGTGCGCCCCGCGGAAAGGGCTCGTGCCGAGCCTGGCGCCTGAGGCTGCCGCTAGCTCGGTTACCATAAATTAAAATATGCTCCTTAGTACCCGCTTATTGTAATTAATCTCGTTCCCCCAGCCTCTGTTGGTTAGGGGATGGGGTGCTCGAGCAGCTCCTCGTGTGTGCTGTTTTTCCTTGAGGCCCAGCCAGGCCGGTGGAGGTATTGTTCTCCTCAGGCTGCCCGTGCCGGCTCCGTGCCCACTCTCCATCTGTTACCTCCCGCAGCGGGGTTACTGCGGCTTTGTGGCTCGATCTCAGCACGATTTCACAAGTTGTGGGAGCAGAGCACGCCCGGTGCCCCTTTAATGGTCTTGTCACCAGGAGTGAACTTCTCACAGTCTGTAAATAGCAGAGCCGTGTCTCCGTGTCGTGCTTAGTACCATCCGACCTCTCATACCATTTCTCACCCCGTGGGAGTGAGGAGTAAGAGCCAAACCATTTATCTCCCCCTCCACTCACACACTGTGTCCTCGCATCGTTCGTGAAGCCTTCTATCAAAGTGTTCAGAATGATTACTTTCCATCTATTTGATGATTCTTGTTTTTCTCAAGTGAAAAAAAAAAAAAAAAAAACATTTGAAAGGATTCAGGGTCCCCCTTACTCTCCAGAAATCTGTGAAATACTACTTTGGTATTTATTAAATACTGCAGTCCGCTGCTCCCTTCCTTCCCTCAAGGACTCCGCCAAGATGTGGTGGAGTTCTCTGTGTGCAGAGATCTGATTAGAACATAACTTCTGGTGGCTTTTATTGCTGGTCTGTACTGTCCCCTATGATGGCAACATTTATTTTCAGGAAGGGAGTAAGAGTTACAGTTTCATTGTTTTGGTTTCTTTCTTTGTTAGTATATGACATCACTGAGTTACGTTGATTCCGTTTCATTAGTGGGGGAAAAAGTCTTTTCTACTGTATATTTATTTCTAAAAGTTACTTTTAATGTGTTCAAAATACTAACTGTTAGTATGACGTTATCGTGGATGAGGCAGTACCATGAAAGGCTTACTATTCACCTTTTATCCCAATGGGGTGAGTTTTATTCATTTTTGTTTTGTTCTCCCCATTGTGGCAACTGCAGAGAGTAAAGTGAGTTTCTTTTCATGGCCAAGATTGAAATTCCACCCTAGAAAACCTCTCTTCAACAATAAATTTGTGACCAATCTACTAGGATCCTCTAAATGCACAGTTATTTTCCCCATAATGATTATGTTAATTATAAAGGCAGTAATTACTGATTTGTTTTTGTTGTTTTTCTAGTTATATGTTAAATCTAGACTTTTTTTGGAGATGAATTTGGAGAATGATTCATGGACTGACCCATGAGACTCCTAGTTGAGCAGACTGGTGTGGTTAAAGTCATTGTGTTTGCAAATGAGAGGGAATATTCCAAATATAAAAACAGACCCAGATGTGTGTGGAGCATGTTATCAATCAGTTCATCACAGCTAGCACGATTTGTGCTGATAGTCTGAGGTGCTTGATACTAACAAAATGAAAGATCAAACAAAGTGAAGATTTAGAAAGTGCTATGTGGCTTCCATCGAGGAGAGGGTGGCAGAGGAATTGTGCCAAAGTGCTAGAAGATACAGCTCAGGAAGTCATGGCCATTTTGCTCTGGTATTAATTACACAGTGCGGTTTTAGTTTACATAAAGGTTAATAGCAGCTGAGTTGAAAATGCCAAATTTAAAAGGCATTTACTCAATAGTATCTAGACAGCTAAATACATTAAGGAAATATCAGCTGGTGAGCTAATGCTGTTAACTTACAGGAAAGAGGTAGTCAGGTAGCTTTCTCAAAAACTTGCATCTTAAGATACTAACATCTTAAAATAAGCCCCAGGCATTTTTGTGCCTCTGGTTTAAGCACAGTTAAAGTGCGTGATGTACAGAAAGTTGATTTCATTCGGAATGATTTCTGCAAAGCGAAAAAAGACTCATAACGGAGACACTTCATATCCGACTAAAGCACTGAACATCGCTATTAATTTACATGTCTTCAACTTCTCTGGCAATTTGTTTCCCTTACCATTCTTTCCAATAATAAGGATGAGGTAGGTACTGGAGACAAGGTGGAGAGACTTGATCTAACATGTTCCTACAGGCATCCAGTGATACTCTAATCTCTTCTACTGACCTCTTCTGGCAGCATTTTTCTTTTTATATTTAACTGGTTTAGCTCTTTGTTGAGGTAGCATCTGAGTATTTGTTTCTGCCAGGGAGCTGAGCCTGTCAGTTCTGTTCCAACTCACCACACTTGCAATAGAGACTGTACCAGGTGGTTCACCCTATTTTGTTTGTGGTTTGGTTTGGCAAATCTGTACTGGCCCATGATGGAAGAAAAAAATAGTTAAAATGGTGCTATGTGACAACGGCCAGTGATGGAAAGTTTTAGATGGGGAAAGCTTTCTTGCTTTCTCCTACTCCACTTGCAGAATGTGCTTTCACTTCTATCACAGTGCATCATCTACTCACCAAAACCAGTATGTAGGATTTTGGAGCAAGACAAGGTGCAGTGCAGACAAGCTTATGGAATTTGAGTGATGCCTGTGCTGATCTGTGTGTGGATGACTAGGAAAGAGGAAAGCTAAGAGTGTCTGCCCTTAGAACAGTCTGTCAGGGAACATGTATGGTGCTGTTGTGTTTAGAAGGGTTTGTTTCCAGACTTTTTGGCAGTAGCCTTTGGACAGTCGCTTTTTTATTATTATTGTTTGTTTGGTGGTAGTAGGAGTGATCAAAAGTGGTCCAGGGCCTTATTTGATCTTTTTTTTAATTTTCAGTGTTTTCTTGTCTTCATGCCTTTACAGTACAGACTGAAAATGGACGATTAAACATTTCTGAGCTTTTCAGCTCTCAATATGTTGGCTCTTAATCAAGGAGTAATTGAATGATGCAAACTGACGTGTAGGTATTTCTCTAATAAGAGAAACAATTGGTGTAAAAATAGATTGTTATCTTTGTTCTAGGTGACTTACTGATGGCTTCCTGATTCTTTTTTCGTGTTTTTAAAATTGTCAAAAAACATTGCCTGAGTATTGTTTTCACTTAAAATATTGTTGCCTACAGCCAATTCAAATCTAGTTATAAATTATTGTAAGTTCAAGTTGGACTTTTATTTTTAAACTCATTTTTAAAAGTATATTTTTTAAAAATTAGACTTTAAGTCTTTCTTAAGCTATGATTAAGAAAGCAAATAACAGTCTGCTAAGCAACATGTGGAGATATGAGTAAATGGTGGAGCAACTAACTTAATGCCTGTGTCAGTACATATCTGGATAAAACTTGCCCGACTTATTCATCATTATTTGTGTAACTCTTAATGGAGGTACAAGGAAAAGAGAAGTGAGTATAGCAACCTCGATAAAGGCAACTTTTGAGTCTTGCAGTACCTTATTCCTTGTGTGCATGTGTGAGTGCAGTTTTTAAAAAGTTCACAAATCTGTATTTAGTTGTTTCAAATGACAGCTGCTCATAATCTTCTAGGTTGCTCTGAATAAATGCTATAGATTAAAAAAAATAGAAAATGCTGCTATAAGAAAAATAATGGTTGGCTCTAAATCAAGGTGGTAGAACTTCTGTAACTCCATGGGTTACTTCATTTAGGCTTGCTGGCAGTCCCCGGACCATACAGTTAGGCTAGCAGAGATCATTATCTGGAAATCCATTTGGATTTGATTCCAGTTACTAATGAAGTTTATAGACAATTTTTCATTCTTGTTAGTAAGTCCGTAAGTACAAAACCTATTAAACACAAGAGAACTGCTTGAATACAAGATTCAAAGGCAGCTTTTCACTTAGTGTGCAGAATGCATTCTTATGCTGAAAATTTCTGTTAAAATTCTGTTTCTCCTGCCTTCTCTTTAGCAAACTTCCATCTGCCTTCGGTTTTGAAGCCTCTAAGATGTTTTTTCTTAGCAACTGGACAGTGCTGTTTGGTGCCTGATAATGATCAGTACTCTTCCCCTCACTGATTTCTTCCAAATACAGAATCTTGCCCATCACTAAAGTATTCAGCCTTTTGTTTTTCTTTGTGGTTTTATTTTTTTTCAAGTTAGAGGAAGAGGCAAAAACACTAACAGAATCTTCAGTTTCAGATCCTTTTACAAAACCCTTATGTAGGGGAATATATAAGAGTAAGTGAAGAGAAGAAGAGCATATTATGTCTGTCTTCTGACATCTGCAAGATCGTAACTTTCCTGTTATGTTGTAATACTGAACTGCCAGCAGTTTTTTTAACAATACCACATAGATATATTTTTTAACAACTGCCCAAGAAAGGTTAATAATAACGGAATTCTTTGGATTCTTTCAAGTAGCCTGTCTTTTTTAACATGTTTGCTGCTTCTTCTCATTTCTACTGCATTTTTTTCCTCTTTCTACCTGATTTATAAAGACTCTGCTCTTCTACTGTGGCAACTATCTTAGGGATTTTCTTCTTCCATTGCCAAGACCATAGTGAACTGGGAAGATATTCAGGAGTACAGCCCAAACTGATACCAATACTAGCCAGCATAAGAAACTTGGGTTAGTCTCAAAGTACAAAACACAAAGAGCATAAATCAGAGCCTGTGGTTTACCCCATAATCATCCTTCCTCTTAAATGAAGCATCTGCCTTCAACTTGTTGCTCTTGTAAACAAGTACTTGTTAAAGCTTTGTTTTGTCTTAGTATAACAATTTTTAAGGTCATGTGTTTATCTGTTAATGTATGTGTACAAGTAAAAATTATCTAACCAAACTAGACAGAAATTCAACTTCTCTGTTAGTAAGCAAAGAGATCTTCGTTAGCATAGATGACAGTTCTGAAAGCAATGAGTTGTTACAACTTTAATAAAAGGTGGAGACGGCTATTTGCATAAGATATTGGTGCTTTAATCTCATTAATTTTGTCCTCACCTCATTAATTAATACTTGTATGACTTCCTTGTATGTGGATGTTGAGTTACTGTATAAAATGCTATTTGACTACAGAGCTAAGCTGTGTGTGTCATCGTACTCCCCCCAGCCATCCCTTTCCCAATTAGAGATGAATCATTTGCATATAGGTGGCTTTTAAAAAATCATCTGATTGGGGAAAAATACTTTTATTTTCAGTAGCCTGGTACCATTTAATCATTCCTAAGCGAGGCTCTGGATTCTGATGTGAATGTGGGAAAGAGCAGATGTAACATGTTACTAAATTTTTGTTTTGTTTTCGTTTTCTGGTTGGTTGGTTTCTTTTCCTTCTTGAAAGTAATGCAAACAGAGTGTTGCGGAATTAGTCATATTCCAGACAATAGTTGAAAAATATGGTTGTTTTGAAAACAACAGACGGGTATTTCTGTGTTTAAACTTTGAAAGCCCTTTTAACTGCACTGAATTCAGAGAAGAAAAGGAGAGTCTAGCTATGTGGAATGTTTTATTAACGTTGAAAGCAGAGAGGATTTCATACTTGTGTATCAAGGAAGATTATTAATCAGTTGTGCTGCTTTTTCTGGGGCTAAAAGTATTGCTGGACTTAAAGCTAGGGTAAGGTATTTCCTTAGGATACATTGGCAGGATGTAACAGTACAGAAATTGATACAGGGAAGTATGTTTCAACGTGTGTTAGGGCCATGTCTCTTAACAAAACTTCTAAAAGTCCAAAGGAATTTACTAAAATCCCTGTCAGTATGAAAAACCGGAATATACATTAATAGATCTACATTTTAACAAATTCCTTATTCTTCCTTAGACTACTCACTTGTGGATAAAAAACCTACCACCTTGATATTTGATAGACCTTTTAGTAATTTGTGGTAAGTCTTTTAGATTTGAAAATGGTGTTTTAGAGGAAATCTCTTGAGCTGTTAAGCAAGTTTTATTTTGGAATAAGTGCTTTTAGAATTTTAAATATGACCCCTTGTGAGTGAGCCTGTTTACAAGCTTTTTGTGTGAGTTTTGCTTCTGGTATCTATTTGTAGCTTCTCTCTGCTCTCAAGTGATTTGCATCTTTTGTCAGTAGGCAAATTGGTATCTTCTGGCATGTATCAAAAAAAAAACCGTTGTAATTGACTGGGCTGTTGTATTTGAAATTCTAAAAAGGATTAAATACAGAGAAACAGATAAGTTCTGGAGTTTGTTTGTTTGTTACCCCAATGCTTGGAAAAATAACATTGCAGCATTTGGGAGATTGCTGTTATATAAGCAGAACTTTTCAGCTCAGAACTTGAG
This sequence comes from Anas acuta, assembly GCF_963932015.1. NCBI lineage: Eukaryota > Metazoa > Chordata > Aves > Anseriformes > Anatidae > Anas > Anas acuta. The sequence goes on along the minus strand of NC_088980.1, from coordinate 20,842,117 downwards.
CGTTAGAATTTGTGATCTATTGGAAATAGAGCTTCCTCTTTGTACCACAAAAATGATGGTGGTGTGGTCCCTTAACTAATGGTTACTGTTTAGCCTTGTGTTTTAGGCTAATGTTTTCTGCACGCTTTGGATTTGCTTTGCATCACTGAGGAACAGACTCATATTCTGTAGAAAACTAGCTCTTCCAATATTCTCAATAACTGGTGGTTTGCTAAGATTTGGCTTTGGTGTACTGTAAATTTTATTTTGGATGTTTGCTCATCTTCATAAGAGAAGACACTGATACGAGTTAAATTATTTTCCTGGTATTTTTCATTCTTTCCTTTTTTTTAATGGAGTCATGCTAGTAATTCTTCCTGTATGAAGACTTCCAATACTGACTTGTCCTTAAGCTGTAGTCTTAAGAGAAGATAAAGCTTTGTGGATTTTTTTCCCTAAAAGCCATCACAATATATTTAGACAAAAAAGCCATTACTTTCTTAAGTAAGAAAAAGTGATTAACCAGAATTGTAATTATTGCTGTTTCTGCTAGTTTATTCTTGTCTTTTTTTTCCTGTGTACGCAGAGCACAAAGTAATCATAGTGGGACTTGATAATGCTGGAAAGACTACAATTCTTTACCAGTTGTAAGTATACAAATTACTCTGTTTTTCTTCGTTTTACTATTTGTCATTGATTTAATAATTGAAAATTCAGGTTTGGAACCTGGCAAAAACTCTAGGGGTGCAGTAGGTTACAGTTTGTACATGAATGGTGTTAGTTCTTCTAAACATACTTAGATTTAGTATTGAAATGCTAAGTGGAAGAACTGAAATATTTTAAAACTGAATTGTAAATCAATTGAATAACAAAATTTCACGTACAAGCACATGTAAAATTCATGCACATGTAAAATATCAAAGCCTATTTTTATTGGTAAACTTTGAAAAAATAATTTGAGAACTGCAGAGAAGAAAGTGATTTTTATGTTAATGGGAGTTCTAGCCACTGTGCAAAATCCATCAATGTTTCCAAAGGTTTCCTTGTTCCTGTGGCTAAAATCTGTGATGGAAGTTTTCCTCAGAATAGTATTTCGACTTGCCTAGGTCCAACCATAAACTTTTTAAATAGCATCATTGCAGTGTATCATATCACCCTCAAATCTTGCCAGCGTTGCAGGAGTGTCTATGATAAATGCAAGAATATTGACAGGAACATAGTTAACGTTGTAATTATGGAGAAGGAGGAGTGCATAATGAAATTACTATCTATATATTTAGATATATATCTTATATATCTATATAGCGAAGGGTATTTTCCAAAAAAAAAAAAACACTTTAAGCTCTTTGTCAATATTTAAAGGTAGCTGAAAATTTCTCATTTCTAAGTAAACAAGCAGTCCTTCAGAATTTATTCAGTTATCAAATTGCTAAGTTGAATGCTCTTCTAAAATTATATCCTGGTTTGCATTTTGCATGGTTAATTGCTCTCCTTATTTGTGATCTTCAGAAAGGTGACTTCTCATTTTGAAATTAGAGCATTTTAAGAACCTAATTTATCTAAAAAGTTATTTGAAAAATGTCTTATTAAAAAAGACGACACTTAAAATGCATATGCTTAGTTATAAACGTTTTACATGCTTATTTTGATCTCTACAATCTGCTACAAAAACAAGTACATTTGAATTTTGTCAACCACTAAATTCATATTAGTGAAATAGGTTAGTTTAAATAACAGCTCTTAAATATTTTATTTCCATAGAAATTCATATGTATAGATTGTTGAGAAGTGACTTGTATTTTTTTGTTAAGTTTTCATCAGAGTTAGAAATATTTAGTCTTTTCTGGAACAAATTTGTTGTGATTGAGCTGTGACAAGCCTTGTGAATTTTATTGGCTGGTCTTCATGATGTTATATTGTTTCCTTTAGCTTAATGAATGAAGTGGTTCATACTTCTCCAACCATAGGAAGCAATGTAGAAGAAATAGTGGTGAAAAACACCCATTTCTTAATGTGGGATATTGGAGGACAAGAATCGTTACGGTCATCATGGAATACCTATTATTCGAACACAGAGGTATGAGAAGCTACTTTGAAGTATGCAAATTTAATAATTTTGTTTAAAAATATTTTTTAACAGAAACATTGGTAGATTTTTATCAAGTTTGTAGTTGTATTGTTTAAGTCTAATATGTTTGGTATGCAGCCAATTTCCTGGTAATATTTTAAGTGTTTTTCGTGTTTACTTTAATGTTGTTTGATCTGTGGTATAAACTGTGGAGTTAGACTTCTTTCATAGGCAATCGAAAAACTAAAAAAAAAAAAAAAAAAAAAAAACACAAAAAAATAAATTGAGTTATTGCATATTTTTTGAGTGGATTTTAAAGCAAATTTTTCCATGTACTTGTCAAGTTCAGTGAGGATATGCAATGGTTAACCTAGCTTCTGTACATCCAGGCTGAAGTGGTTCTGAAGTAATGATAACTAAAGATGAAGAACAAAATTTTATCTAGGCAGCAGTATTTAAAGGTCGTCAGCTTGTGGCTTTTATCCAAAGGATAAAGGAAAACCTAACTGCAGTACTCATGAGGTATTGATAAAGCTGCTATTGCTTGAAAGGATGGAGTAGAATTCATCAACTGCTGTTTCTTTGTCAAAAGGTTATGAACACAACATGCACTTATACAGTGAGGCTACAGAAATTTTACCTTGATGTAAAGGGTTTTAAACTATTTTTTTTACCATTTCTACTAAAAAATAGAGATGTTTTGTAGACGTTATATAAACCTTATGTGAAAATAAGTGTAGTGTTTTTTTTGCTCTATCCCCCTCTTTTAGAGAGGGTAGGTTAGAGTGATCCAATCCAGATGTTCAGAAACTTTTCATGTATTAAAAGCCTGGTGATAACATCTCAATCTTCAGCTCTAGTATTTTAAGCTTACTTTAATTTTATCTGGAAAAGTATGGGTACATGTCATACAAATACGCAAGAGGGTGAAGAACGTCTGTGGGTAATATCTGGCAGATAAGTTCTTCACATTTGTTCATTGAATATTCTTTGATTTTTGGAATTTGAGTAGACCTGTGTCGTAGTTCTTTTTTGATCCTTTTGGAGATGCTCTCCATCATGTTCTGCATAGTAAGCGTGTGAAATCCAACACTTTCTAGCATTTGGAAAGAACTTAGCAGCTTTGTCAGCTGGAAACAGCTGAAGAAAAGGGTCTGTTTGGTATGCTAATCCTAGCATCCCTGTTATGAATAATTGCTATACTGTTCCTCCTCATCTGCTAGACATCTCAAAGCCACAGCAGCATTAAATTGACTTAGTATTTCATAGTTTGTGGTCATTTTCAATGGGCAATGAATCTTAATTTTCTTTAAGGCACAGTGATTTGGAGCATATGTTGGAGAATTGTAACGGTGACTTCTAGTCCTCTTTTTGTTACCAACTCACATGCAGCTTTTGTGTCTTCTCTCTTATTCAGCAGTTGAAGCAATCTAAAGGAAATCTTTGGAATGGTGGAAAAAATTGTAGAGCATACCTATTATTTAGTTTCAACTTAACTTGATTCTGCAATTCTATTTTAAGAGAGAGCCCAGGATTTGCAGGGAGCTCTCATGGATAAGTTATTCTCGGGGAGAAAAGCAAAAGGAAAGACAGTAGAAGAGAAAAAGGGATGGCAAAATATTCCCATTGGAGAGCTTGGAAGGGAAGCAATGGAGACTCTCAGATGAATGTCATCTCCTGTGTTTCCTCTCCAGTGCAGCATGTGTTCCCTGTAATTCTTTTATTACAGTAGCTGTATAATTTTTATAAGATTCCCTCTTGATCTCCTTACTGGTTGCTGCGACTTATGAGGCTATTTGAGCAGCTCAGCGTGTACTCTGGTCAGGGGCAAATGCTGAACACTGATCAGTTGTTACAGTTTGTGTATGCACACTGTTGCATAATGCTTACAAGCTGTTTAAGTGTATCTAACTTACTATGTAATGCTATTTTTTTTTCTCCTTCTAGTGTAAGTATATAGCCTTTTAGTATAAGGCTATGAATTAAAATACACCGGAAAAAAAAAAAAGGAAAGAAACTGGGGTTAAGAGTCATTTTCACACTAGTGACAATTGCCTCCCATGGCAAACTTGATGCGCCAGACCTAGCAGTGTTAAAGGATTCACAAGTGCCTGACCATGAGAATAATGTCACTTGGAAGAACATTAAGGGTCAAATCAGTGCCATAGCTGTCTCCAAGTGCCTAGGTTAGAAGGGTGCAAAGTTGTGAGAGGACAACTTTGCATTACAGAGGTTAAGGTGTTGCACTGTAATGCTAAGCCCTCCAGGTACATAGCTTTCTGAGGTCTGATGTAGGACATTGAAATAAGTTCTCTTAAGCCTTGTGAGGGTGGTGATGGTAGATTAAGTCTTTTTTTTTTTTTTTAAATAGGGAGTTTCTATTTCAGTTTTGTTTTCCTGAGTACAGGAGTAGTAGTAGACTTAGCTGTTTTCATTGATAACTTTGTAGTGATTTTGTCATCCATGTTTTAAGTGTGATCCATGATCTGCAGGTACTTTTGGTACCTACGTCATTGTTTTGTGTATGATGTGGGGGCTGAAAATCAAGCCTGGTGATTTAAATGTGTTACATAAAAGTAGAGCTTAATAGCAGTGCTGAAATGTATAAGCAATATATGTTTTTTTTAAAAAACCTATAATCTTTATATAGGATTCCTAGGGCACTGACAAAAGGCTGTAACAATAAAAAAAAAAATAGAGCAAGAGTTTAATGTGCTCTGAAAGTGTCTGTCTTGCATACAAAGACGTGTGGTAGTGATCACTTGAAAATGTACTTTCTATAACTTACACTTTGTACTTACATATTATACTATTGTTTTTTTTCCCTAGTTCATCATTCTGGTTGTTGACAGCATTGACAGAGAGCGACTTTCTATCACAAAAGAGGAACTTTATAGAATGCTGGCTCATGAGGTAAAGTAGGGGGTTGGGATAATTGTTTCCCTTTGTTGTGATCAGTCAAATAGCACTACATGCTTCCTATATTTACAGAAGTTACACTGTCACAGAAAAGTTGAGCTTAAATGTGCATGCATGTTGACTATGTTTTGAAACCATATGAATTATAAATAAACAGGAAAAGCTATCATGAAGCACTCTAGTAATAGTAGGGCTTGCTTGATTGTAATCAAAAATTCGAGTGATTTACAATGTTTCAAATTAATGTGTTTTTACTTTAAAGTTCATTAATCTGGTTTGGATTTGGTAGTAAGGAGCAAACATATTACCTAAAAAGGAGGAAATGAGACTTCTTGCGGTTAAATTTTTTTTGTAATTAGTTTCCAGTGTTATAAGATCAGAAGATTGTGAATTATTATCTCTTGAAAACAATCAGTAGGCCTCAAATGTAATAAGTACTACTTGTGAGTTTTCATCTTAAGATCCAAAAGGTTTATTGTTTTTCTCTTAATGGAGAAATTGTCTCCAAATTTAATATACATTTAAATATGTTAAACACTTTAATTAAATCTGCCAGCTGCCTGCATTTTGGATTTGTTTTCCCTCTTCTACTCCTAAAACCACGCAGCCCAGTTTGTTTCATTGCATTGTGGAATCCTAATTTCCATACAGAAACAAAACGACTTTTTATTAGCTTCTGTTTTTCCTAAAGCTGCTGCGGCATTATTAGAGCTCCCTTTTTGGAACAGCAGTAAAGTTTTTTTTAATTGTTACTGTTTTAATTACTACAGAAATTGCTTAATGAAGTGGAAAGTAATTTCAAGGGAATGATATCTATCAGGGTTTTCCATTTGAATAGCATCTAATACATTTTTTGGAATGTTTATCCAGTAATAAATCCACTGTCTGGATAGTTTAGAGCTCTGTGAAGTGTATGTTAACAAGACTTTCTTTAGTTAACATAACGAACATATGGACAAAACCAAAAGGGTAGTAGTATAATGCATTATAATTTGATTCCCTGTGGTGAACACTTCTAAATAAATTGGTCTCTTCAGTATTAATGTAATTGTTTTTTAATGCAGTAAAGCTGTTAAAACTACCTGTTACTGTGTAATTGCATACAAGCTAATCTACATTTTTTTGAGACATTCAGTTAACGCAATAGCCTGTTAGTTCTATATAATAACTTTTATGAATACTTTGAACTACTTCTAGGATTTACGGAAAGCTGCAGTTCTCATCTTTGCAAACAAGCAGGACATGAAAGGCTGCATGACAGCTGCTGAGATATCTACATACCTCACCCTTAGCTCCATAAAGGATCACCCGTGGCACATTCAGTCCTGTTGTGCTTTGACAGGAGAAGGGTAAATGTTTACTGTTTAAGTACAATAATATATGGTAAATGAAAACACTAATTTTTCATCTTTTAAAGCAGTATTCTAGTGTTTTTTACCAGTATTCCAGTGTTTTTCTAGTGTTTTTCATTTTTTTCAGCTGTGCTATATATACAGCCTTTACAAGAATATAACATTTCTGTGGCATCACCAATTATTTCACAAACATCAGTTCAGAAACATTAGTCATCCTAGGCTGCTGTTTTTTTCCCCATAAGAAACCTTGAATAATTAGAACTCCTGAAACTGGTATCATTGAGACCAACTTATCCAAACAAACAAAGAAAAACACAAGTAACGACTCAGAGTAAAATCACTGGATGATCCTCTTCAGGATGAACTGAGAAGAATCTAAGGAGATTAGCACCATAACAGGAAGCTGGCCTTCTTGGGTAAATCATGATTTACTTTAAAAAGGTGAAGTTAAAGGTGGTGTAGACTAGGTAATTGAATCCCTAGCAAATCAAAGGGAATCCTGTCTTTTGAAATGGAAGGCCTTTAAATAGAGATGCAAAAGGAGTGAGCAAGCAAATTAGATCCCATGCGATCCTGTTGTTCATTATAGACATGCTTACAGTTTTTTAATGGTATTGTGGAATTCTCGATACACTGCCTCTTTTTTTTTTTTTGAACCAGTTCAGCCTGGGTAACTGAGCCTTTGTCTTTTAGTCTTGGAGTGAAAAGATCTAGTGTTCAGTTAGGCAGTTTCTCATGATTTGGTTCTATGTACTTCTGAGTAAGCAAATTAAAAGTAGCATGTTTTAGATTTAGAACAAAAATTGAAAAAGTGCCAAGCTTCAATAAAATAGCATGTTTGACCAGCTTCTTATGGCTAAAGCCTAAGTGGACTTAGTTTAAAACACTGTGTATTCTGTTCATGTTTCATTACCCATTCCAGATGATTTTTAATTTTAAGCAAATGATTGTAGCTGTAAGAGAAGTAGAAAACACTTAAGATGTTGCAATAGATCTAGTTCCAATATAATATCTCTTTATTTTTCAGATTATGCCAAGGCTTGGAGTGGATGACCTCCCGTATTGGAGTGAGATAGCTTTTTTCCAAAAGAAGAGACTTCTATTTATCCTGTGAACATGTACATTTTTCTGTACTTCTGGCTGCTGAGCCAGTGACCATGTTTAATTTATATCAGCCAATCTCCAAGCTGTACTTGAATCAAGTGCAGTTGAACTTGAAACACAAAGTATTTTCTTAACCTTTTTTTAATACACTAATCTTCAACTGGATGGACATATATGAATCTGTTTTTAAGCATTTAAATTCCTCTATGTATTCTAACTTTTTCAATGATAGCTTTATAAAATCTGTTTTGTCATTGTCAAAATTTCATACTTCCTCTTTCTAAAAAGTTTCTATAACTTACTAACATAATAAATCAACATAGTTTGTTTAATAATGAAAAAGTAGTGAATAGTTTGACTGTACTCTGGCATAGTTTTTAGTCTCCAAGGATAACCATGGGGGACTAAAAAACACTCAGTTGGGCTTCCTGGAACATCGGCAGAGTTGTAGCCAGCACTAGCTATGAATGCAGAAATTTAAATGCTGAATGAGTTAGTTATAGTTAATAATTAAAGTAGCTTTTAACCTGGTATATAATTGAATTTCTGCCTTAAAAGAAATCTGTCCTTCTCATTTTGTCTGATAAGTAATTCTAGGTTATGACTCTCTTTCACCTGAAAATAGATCTCTGCACAGTGGTTAAATTTTTTTATTATTATTAAGTGTTGGTTTATTCATTTAGGCTTCAAATACCATTTTTAAAAATAAACCTCTTGGTAATTAAATTTGGAATCATGACAGACAGTGTTATGTGTAATCTGTAATCTGTTAAAATTTTAAATGCTGTACATACATGAGCCTTCCTCACCTTTTATTGAGAGTGCTGTTTTCTAAATGAATGTAAAATCAAAAGGGAAGCCAGATTTATAAACAGAACAGAATCATGGTGCTGTATATGTGGATTTGAGAATGAAGCTAAACTTGACCTTATTTGCATACTATCAAATCTAAATGTTTTTAGACTCCATTGCATGGAAAATATTTTGCCTTATTTGTTTTTACTGTTATTTGCAGGATTAGAGACTTTCTGATTTTGTGGTTCGAGTTACTCATTCACCTGAACTTTATGAACTGGAAGCAGAAAAAGTTGAGAACTTCCGGTTAAAAAAACAGGTGGTAAAAGATTGGACCTAGTAACTTGTAATTCAATTCGAAGATGATGATAGATCTGGAAAGAGAATCTGAAATCAGAAGAGAATCAGATTCTGTGTTAATTGATCATATTGGACACACAAAATGCAAATTGAGGGGGGGGGAAATCAATACTAGACATCCATTTCCAAGTGAAATACAGCTAGCAATGAGATAGCTTACCTACATAAATGCTTAAAGTACACAAAAGCACCTTTCTGCGCTTCTGTATGCATGAACAACTACATGGGGCATAGTCACTAGGAAAAAATTCTAATTGACTACAGTCCTTTAATGACAAAATGTTTTTGATGAATTTTGTTTTAATAATTCAAGCACACTGAGTTCTTAATAACATTTTAAGTTTTGTGAATTTTCAATATGATTCCATTTTTATTTGAACAAAGATTAATGAAATGTTAACAATGCCATCAAATATAAGTGTTAAAAAAGACTTTGAATACAAGTTGAATCAATGATTGGTTGCTACATATTACTGTTGGCTAGCAAAAGTCACATTTAGGAGATACTATGTCGAGTGTTAAGTCAAAATGCTCAGAAAATATTACAAACCAAAACTAATACTTAAAAAGAGAACGCAAAACAAGGTTAAACTCTGATACTGAAGCTTATTGCTGTGATGTTCATGCTAACAACTGTTCTAATTTGTGAAAATAAGTTTTGTTTTGTTCCTTGGGAAGTAAATTATAAATGAAAAAATAAATGATACTGTGAATGAGGTTTCTTGTGTGGTGACAATTTCTGTTTGTAATACAAATTTTCAACTTGATGTAGTTTAAGATGTGATCCTGAATGTTTTTATATATATATAGCATCATCTGGATATACAGCCCTTGAACTGATAGCTTTTTTTTTTTTAAACAGAGGTTTTTATATTAGAATTAACAAAATGTTTTAATACCTTATCGCCTCCTTTACAGAGAAACGATTCTTGACAATAGCAATGATTTTGATGAGCTTACTACTTAATTTACTACAACAGTTTTCCATTTATGATATCCATTTGTTAATAGCACAGCTGGTGTGTTGTGGCTTTTGAAAAAGGCTTGGTGTGGAATCTTCAGGTTCATATTCTTCATCACCTTTAGAGCCTATTAGAGGAAAAGTGGTTTAGTAAAAATCAGTTTTACATTGGGGTGCTTTAGGGCATTATAGCTTTCTTTTACTGCCAAACTTCCCCCCCCCCCAAAAAAAAAAAAAATTCTTTGTTGTTAAGTGAGCTGATTTCTGTGAAGAAGGCTAACAGTATTATTGGCTACGTTGTGGAAAGTATTGTTAGCTGGTCAAGAGAGCGTATGTCTGCTCTGCTCAACAATGGTCAGGCTGTATCTGGAGAATTGTGTCCGCATCTGAGCCCCCTAGTACAAGAGAGACGTAGGCATATTGAAAAGAGCTGGGCAGAAGGTTGCCAAAGGTCATCAAGGGACTGGAACACCTCTCTTCTGAGGAGAGGTTGAGAGAGTTGGGTCTGAAGAAGAGGAAGCTCAGAGGAATCTTGTTAATGTGAACAAATACCTGAAAAGAAGATGGAGCCAGGCACTTTTCAGGGGCACAGTGCCAGGACAAGAGGTAATGAGTGCAAACAAACATAGGAGGTTCTATCTAAATATAAGGAAGCATTTTTTTGTTTACTTTTTGCTGTACAGGTGACCTGAGTGGCCCTACTTGAGGAGGGAGCTTGCACCAGATAGCCTCCCTTGCTTTCTTGCAGCCTCAACCACTGGTATTCTGTGATATTGAAAACACTTTAACTTATCAACCAACACCTCCAGGGCCTTTTCCTCAGGGCTGCTCTCAATCCATTCTCTACCCAGCCTGTATTTGAGCTGGGGATTGCCCCAGCCCTGCTGCAAGACCTTGCACTTGGCCTTGTGGCCTCAGGACGTTTGCACAGACCCCTGTCCAGGTCCCTCTGGATGCCATCCCTTCCCTCTTGCGGAAGGCTCAGGGGAATCTTGTAAACGTCTGAAGGGAGAGTACAAGGAAGATGGAGCCAGGCTCTCTTCAGTGATACAGTGCCAGGGCAAGAGCTAATAAGTGCAAACAAACACAGGAGGTTCTGCTGAAACATCAGATAGCGATTCTTTACTGTGAGGTGATGGAGCACTGGCACAGGTTGCTCAGAAAGGTGGTGGACTCTCCCTCCTTGTAGATTCTCAGAAGCAACCTTTACTTGGTCTTGGGGCAAGCTATTCTAGGTGGCCCTGCTTGAGGAGGGTGTTGGACCTCCAGCAGTTTCTTCCAGCTTCAACTATTCTGTAATTCTCTGAAACACTGCATGATTTTTGTTTGTATGTATATGTAGATAGTAAATATATGATAGGATGTTTTGCACTTTGAAAATGCTCCGCACTTAATGTACTATTGAGAAAGCTGTTAATCATCTTGTCGAAAATTACAAATGTAAGCAAACATTAGAAACATTCTCAGAATACTGTGAGCACTCTTTCCTGAATCCAATTTACTCAAAATACAGGATGTTGCAATATAGCAATTGATAAACATGTTATAGTTCATAAGATCAACCCGTTGTGCTAAAACAGTATTTCATTATGAGAGAAGCAGTTTTTGATTTATCAGCTTCTATGAGCAAGCACCTTTGAGCAATATTCATCATGCTTGGTTGAGGTTAGAAGGATCAGCTTTTTGAAAGTAGTCTTTCAAGACTTGGAAGTTTCTTTTTCAATTCAATTTACTTTATTTGAAATGGAATCACATTTTAAAATGACTGCCCTGATGTGTTCCCCCTTTGAGACAGCTGTTTTTATTAAAATAGTTTATATGAGAAACTGACATCATCGACCTGGACTTGTGCAAAGCATTTGACACTGTCCACCATGATATCCTTGTCTCTAAATTGGAGAGACATGGGTTTGATGGATGGACCACTTGGTGGGTAAGGAATTGGCTGGGTGGTTGCACTCAGTGTTACGGTCAACGTCTCAATGTCCCATTGGAGATTAGTAATGAATGGTGTTCCTCATGCTTTGGGATTGGGACTTGCACTGGTTAACATCTTTGTCGGTGACGTGGATGGTGGGATTGAGTGCACCCTCAGCAAGTTTGCCAATGACACCAAGCTGTGTGGTGGTGTTGACATGCAGGAGGGAAGGGATGGCATCCAGAGGGACCTGGACAGGCTTGAGAGGTGGGTCTGTGTGAACCTCCTGAGGTTCAACAAGGCCAAGTGCAAGGTCCTGCATCAGGGCTGGGGCAATCCCCTGCTCAAATACAGGCTGGGTGGAGAATGGATTGAGAGCTGCCCTGAGGAGAAGGCCCTGGAGGTGTTGGTTGATGAGAAGGTCAACATGAGCTAAAGTGTTTTCAATATCACAGAATACCAGTGGTTGAGGCTGCAAGAAAGCATGCGAGGCTGAAGATACAGACAAAAGCCTATGAGGTAAGTAAAAAAAAAAAAAAAAAAAATAATAATAATAGTTCTAAGTATACCAAGTAAGCTGCATTTTCATCATAACTACAGCTGTCTTGTCTCAACTCCACCACCAATACCCCTTAAGTAAGTACCTTCTGTTTCTTTGTGTTCATGGTTATCCTCCAACACCGAGCAGTCTTCATTTTTTCAAGAGAAGTGATGTCATTGCGATCTCATCTTAAAAAGGGACTTAAAAAGTTCCATAACTGGATATTCTTAAAAAAAAAAAAAAAGGGACAGCAGTTTCTAGTACAGGGGCATAGATTTCCCAAAGTATAGCCCGCCTGACTGAACTAATACTCAGAATCCATGTCACAGCTTGTTTTGATACCTATGGGCACTGGCAGTTTCTAGTTTTAATCTTTCCAATTTCTTCTGTATCAAATTTAAAAATTGCCATTAACCACTGAGATTCTTCTGAAATGTGCACTGTTCAAGAAATAACAGTGATTTAAACAGATTTATATTAAATAAGCCATGGCACCAAACACAGTTTTACACAGTTTTGGTACGCAGTTGTGATCCCTATCAAAGTTTTCTTCTCAGTCTTTTCCTACAAGTTGTTTATTTTTTGCAATTTCTTGCCTATTTGGGGAAGCACTTCAATATTCCTAAACCAGTATTTTTTTATCTGTTTAAACACACTGCGTACAGTAATAAGAAGAGAACTTGAGCAGAGATACTCAAAATATTTTTTATCAAAATAAAATTAATTGAAGAGTTCTGTACATTTTTAGGGAAAACATTTCATCTTCCATCCTTACCCTGGGTCAGAATTGAGGCTTACATTTTTCCTAAATGTAGCCAGTTCACAAAACATCTTGGTTGGACACCTGCTTCCTTTCGTCCCAGGGGAAGCTCCAGCTTTGCTCCTGATGAGACTTTTTTAAATCATTTCAGCCATGGGAAGTATGGGTCTTTGTTTTCATGAAGGGTGTTTGTTTTACTGTTGCCTTTCAAAGTAAGAGGAAAACAAATCGAAATGGAAAAGCAGGAAATAAACTTGTTTGGATTTTTGTGTGTGCACTTGACTGCTGAGTTTGCTCTTCTGTGTAGTCTGCCATGTGAAACAGGCAGACTACAGCAAAGAGGGCAGATAATGATAAATGTGATCATGATGCCTACACTAGCAATGAGAACCTGCATCTGGGAATGACCTTTAACTTCTTTTATTTTTATTTGTAATTAACTTGATGATGTTATGATGTTGAAAATTTTTATGTTTTGTTTCTGTTAAGAAAGGTGCACAGGCTGCATGGTGTGTGGAGGGGGTCAGTGCTAAGTTTCTACCCTGCCTGCCATGAGGCAGGAGCATGAAGCTCTGAAAAAGCATATTTGGAAAGCAGGTTCTGGCACTGAACTGAGTTTTTATAATATCAAGTGTAGTACGAGTATTTTTTTTTTCCTAGCTTTCTCAGTTTCTGGGATCACAGATATCTTGATCCTTTCTTTTTACTCTCTCTACTGGGTGTTGATAATTACACAGTTTATTGCAGCATAGGTCTTGCTCCTGTTCTTCCATATGTGCACGGCACATCCTCTAGATGGCAGGAGAGGATCGCTTTAACCATGCCAGACCTGCAAAACTCGTGTGCTTCAGTGTGGCCATAAGGATTTTAAAAATACCTCATTAGAAAAGAGTGGTTGTGTGTATCAGCTAAATTGTGGGAATCGCGCTTAGATACAAAGGAGAAAGCACAGAGGAGAGGACAGCTGAATCCCTTCTGTTGCAAAGCTTACTGTGAGTTCTGAAGAATTCTGAATCTCATTTCTATAACTTAAAAGCATTTTGTCTCTCATCTATGGCTAAAATTATTTGCATTATTGCAAATTATTACCTTTTATTGTAGCTACATCTGAGAATAAATACAATTAAAAAATACAGTTCTGAAGATGGTATTTCATTTTTATGATAATATCTGCCTGCTGTCTATGACATACCAAAATTCAGAAAAATAGTGTTATTTGCTCCTCTATGGCGCTCTCAATTTACTAAACTACCCAGAAACTGCAAGGCAAATGTGGCATTCTATAATGTTTTAGATCTATAATATTTGAACCTTCAGTTCTACTTCTAAAATTATGAAGATACTTTGCTGTGTTTAACCATGATGATGATTTTATAGTTTTTCCTATAAACTGAATGCGTATAAAGGCTAAAATGAAAGAACACAGAAGTTTTGTTGTCATTATTAATAATGAGCAGTGCTGAAAATAACAACGGTCCCAATGTGCAGTACCACCAACAGCCTTTCATTGCCCATCTCATTTCTGTTGCAGTAGAAGTAATGCATGTCTCCTGTGAATTGGCAGTAATTCTTGCTATTCTGTACTATTGGTTGTAATTGATTCAGTATTTATTAAAACATCTGAAATGAGAGAGGTAAGGAATGTGGATTTGTACCAAACGTTACAAGGCTCATGAAAATAAATGAAAGCATCTGAGATGTTTTGGTGCCTGCAAGAATTTTCTTTCTTTGAAATTCAGGTAAGGGTGAGAGGAGAGACTAGAGCAGAAGTGTAGTGCTGAAATACTCCTTCTGGCTGAAGAAAGGTTGGAATGGAATGAGAAAGCACAGTATGGTGACATGTCATGCTATTAGTTCTCCAGTAGTTATGTAGTTATGGAAAGCTGTATGAATTTGCTTTAGATTTGACAATTCATAATAAGAAAAAAAAATGCAATCTTAAAACAACAAACAAACAAACAAACAAAAACAGGATGACACCTTCTACCAAAGAGTGTCTTATTGATGACTTTGCTGAAAACAGTGGAATTCTGCCAATCTGAATTTTACCTGAGGCATGGTTGCCAGTATGAATTATTGATATGTGCATTCACAACCATGTCCTTATGGTGGTGAAATTAGGATCTTTGACCTTGCTTCTTGTATAAAGCAGAATTTGAAATAAATAAGTAATTTTTTATTTTTTTTTTTTTAACCAGCAGGGCACTTCAGACACAGAAAAATACTTTTTCCCTGACTAACCCAGAATAGGTAATAATATATTACATCTGCCTCTCTAGCATCCCCCTGTTTGGCACTTAGGGCTAGACAGCAAAATAACTCTCCTTCTGTCCCTGCTAAATCTTTCCTTCGTGACTTTGCAAAGCCCAGTGTCATCATATTTAATCACAGAACTGAATTCAATCCTCATCTGTGCAGCACATTTACAGAATTTAAAATCATTTCCTGTAAAATACTTTGAAATATGCACAAGAGGAAAACAGTGTTATATAAAACTAAATGTGAATGTATAATTCCTCTTTTTATATTTCATGGCCTCATAATTTATGTATTATACAGATGTTGTTTTCCAAACTATTTACATATTATTACCATTGACAAGAGAATTGCCTAATACTTGGCACTTCAAGTGATGTCCACCACAAGAGTTACTGCTGGCCAATCTTCATTACAAGTGGAATTGACTTGTATGGTCTTAAAAGCTTAGCCTCCTTACTGGGAAAGAAATGAAGTGGTGAACAGTGTGGAGCACTTGGAGAATCAAGTCTAAAAAGACCATAATTTACTTAAGCTTTTCTCTAAGGATATTCTTTAATAAAGTAGTAAGCAAAAAAAAAATCTTGAAACTCACATTCTACGTGTTTTTGCAGCATGCCTTTCACAGCTAGTTGTGAAAGTGTTTCATGCATAAAAGTTCAGACAAATCTATAGGGGTGAGTGTAAGCAGTCATGACCTATCCCCTCTGTGCTCTGAGTCTGTAGGAAGAGATATGACTCTGTTCACAAATCTGCTCAGATAAATGTACTAGCACAAGCACAGGACTGTGTTAAAAACACACATGCTTCAAGAACTGAACGTGCTTTCTGAGAAAGTTGAGATCTCCACGCCTTGATTGCACCTGTATACCCCCTCTGTGGCTGGATTGTCCAGCCCTCAGAAGCTGTCTCCAAAGTGTATACAGAGGCTTCTGTGCTTCACAGTGGTACATGAAGTGCGCTCTGCATCCACAAACAAAGCTCTACCTCCAGAGATGGCTTTGGTTTCACTGCACTGTTTTCCAGAAATGATCATGATTACCGGTGAAGACACTGACAGCTGAAATGAAAGGTGCAAAGAGATAAAATGTAGTGAATTAAGAGCTAAAATTTTGAGATGTGACGTAACCACTGATCTTTTGGGATCCAAGACCAAAAGGATCCCGTTGGTCAGGAAAAAGTCTACTGAATTCTCTTAAGGAAACTCAGAATACATGTTGCAAAAATAGAGGTGATAAAGCTGACAATTACTTTGAAAAGTCTTGGTAACTTGCTAACACTGGTCAAAATCTTTTACAACAGTAAAAAAAATAAAAATATAGCCATTTTCTTTGCAAACAAACAAACTCTGGCTTTGGGCCTCCTTTATTTTTCAAGATTGTGTTCTGTAAGAAATGTTTTCACTGAATCATTTGAATGCTTGTAATTTTTACCTCAGCTACTCCCAAATCTCCTTGGATTATTATTATTTTGTTGTTGTTGTTGTTGTTATTCTGTAGACAACAGAACTAAAGCCAACAATTCAAAAATTCACCCACTTTATTGAAGTCATAAAGGAAGCTGCTGTTTGAAGACATTATGCTTGGACGTTTGGTATCTTAATTTTTTGTTGAGAAAAAAAAATTTTGGTCAAGCTTTAAAATTTGACAAAAATCTTCAGCCACCAACAACATCCAAATTCCAGTGTTGAGGTAAAAAAAATTATATATATAAATATCGTTAGAAATATTATATATATATATTATATATATAAGGTATATGATATATATTGTATATATTATATAATATAAGCCCAGTATATATATATAGTATATATTATATAATGATATAATATATACAATATATATATACACAATATCTATTTATATATACACATATATGTCTATATATATGTGTATATATAGTTAGACATTTGCTATAGATTTTAGCTGAGTATACTACAATTAGACAAAGGCTGGCTGAAGAAGCCAAACTTGTAGGAAAATAAGAATGACTAATTTTTGAAGATTTATTATATTTTTTTCTTATATGTAAAAAAAGATGCCCATTTTTACCCTCCTCTGTCCAGAGGATATTGAACAAAATTGGTATTGATCTTACAAAGGCCTGAACACTGTTCTCAGCTCTGGCAACTGCTTTTCCCATCAAATGGTTACTATTGGACTCTGCACATTAGAAAGATGAATACAAACTCAAAATATTTTCTGCTGGTCTTTTTCAGTAAATTGCAAGATAGCAGATACTTGATCAAATCAATTTTTGTTTTAGTAGAAAAGCTAATCTACTTCTGCTCTGGAGGAAAATTGGGAAAATTAATTACTGCAGAATTAAATCCTATGCTTCTGTGATTTCATATACTGATTCTCTTTAAATGTTGTAGAAAGTTTCTTTCACTTCTTATGATTTTATTTTTTTCCCTTTTTAGTTGCAAAGAGAAGGGGCTCTTTAACATTATTTGTGTATATATGGATAATAACCAACCCAATTCTGCTTAATTCAGCTGTTCTGATTGTCTCTTCTGTGCAGTCATTACTGTACAGTTAATATTTCATTTAAAATAATAATAAATAAATAAAACAAGGTAACTATGATCAAGTTAAAACAAGGAGAGGGTAAAAGCACTCTCATTCTAAGGTCAGGGTTTTTTTTACCTTATCAGAATCTGTGTCTGCATTCTGCTGTGTGACTAATTTAGAAGCTTTTTTGGTGTAAAAGGATCTTGAGTTTTTGTTTGGTTTTGTTTTAATTGTACTGAACAAGTAATAAACAAGGGGTTCATGTGCAAGCCATTGGCTTTACATTACAATCTTTATCTTTTCAACTGTTCTATTGACTTCTTGTCAGCTGGGATTTTTCAGCCCCGAACACAAAATCTGTAGCGTTCTTGGGCAGAGACTGTGCTGGTGACAGAGTAGTAAACCATGGCATACTCCTGTGCCCTGTTTTCCCTCTGCCAGGATTTCTGGTTTAAACCAAAGACTCATAGACTCTCCCCACAAATTATAGACATGGATTTAAGCTAAAAGTTGTCCGCAACACTTATATAACATGTCAAGTAAAAATTAGTCATTGAACCTATAAATCTACTTCAACATACATACTAATGAATTCAGGGTTATGAAAAATTGACTTACAAGATTCATAAATAATTGATTGCTTTGAGACACAGATGTCAGTTGGCTTTATTTTTAAAGCCTAATACTAAAATACTAAATTGCTGAAATTATGTTAAACACCATTGAAACTTCAGGCAAAACAGATCCAACTTAGGCAAATAAATCTATTTTGTTTCAAAGGAACAAAGCAATAAAACCCCTGAAGCAGGCATTACCTGAAGGTAATTGACTGCATCTATGAGTTAAATGTACCAAGGAAAAGAGAAGACTACTTCTAGCTGACAAGGTCAATTCTCCCATTGCTGTGTCCTTTCTGGGTGATACTGGTATTCTGAACACATCTGAAATTGTTAAATAAAACTTTTGAGAGCAGGATGATGTCCATTTTAAAATAAAAGATCTATTTGTTATTTTTAAATATACAGCCAATAAAGAAATTTCCGGTAGAGTAATGCATAGAAATTGTACTAATACTATATATAGTAGCTAAATATCTGTCATCACTTGTGGTTGCATGCAATGCTAATGATTTTTTAAAATATATATATATTTAATATATATTTATTTATTTATAAACATTGACTGTAAAATGACATTGTGTGATAAACTCAGCAGTTAAATGTTTGCATATATTTTCTGTAATTGAACATCCCTGTAACCTCTATTTCTACTGTGGATGGAATCCTGATGAAGAAGAAAAATTAAATATATTGGTACCAAACTGGGCAGTGATGAATGAAGCTTGGTAAGACGTCTGTCTGCTGGTTCTGAAACCATTAGGTAGTGAGAGATTGGACATATCTGCTTTGTTTCAGATGTCCAAATTCAGCTGGTGAGTCCTACACACAAGAAAACCTTATCAGGTTCGTTGAGCCTGAGGAGCATGAAATAGATGGGCTTTCTCAAGCCTTCACCTTAAGAAACATCCTCAAACTCTTTCTGTAGCTATTTTGGTTTGATGCCTCTCATATCAGCACTCCCTAGCGGAGAAGCAGAGGTCAGGACACATCTTTCATGATATTTGATATTTTTTCCTCTTTCTGCTAATACTGGATACAGATTGTACCTTTTGTATTGCGTTAGTTTACTGTTCATTAAATTAAGAAGCTTCACCAGCTGAGAGTAAAATCTTTACTATAACGTTTGAGTTTCTTCTGTTTACCTGCAGATTTTCTCTCAAGAGCAACAGTTACCATGACCTGATAACACCAGATTGTTCACCTGCATCCAATTTGAAATAAACACTCTGCTTTCCTGAAAATTGATGGCCCATTCACTTTTTACAGCAATGTTGTTCATTTCTTCCGATATGTTAATAATGTTGTTTCCAGTTTTGCTCATGCTGCTTATGGTTTGCTAACACTTGCATTTTCTGGTAAAATCATGGGAACCACTTTATTTTTTCAGTTACATTTCCAAGTAATGGGCATATTCTCGGTTTGTGATTCTGCCACACTTTATTGCTCTGTGTGATTTTTTTTTTTTTTGCCTTGACTCCATTGTTAACATCTGAATGTCCTTCTGCTTCATTTCTCTCACTTTTATTTTTTGTTTGTTTGTTTTTGGTAACATTTTGTTTTGCTTTGTCATGGTGGCGTTATATGCTGTTCTGTATGTAATACATGTAAATATAACTTCTACTTTAGTGATATTTGTCTGGAAAATTTGTTATTATTTATTTAAAAAATAATTCTGGCTCTAGTTACTTAATATTTTTCCTACTTTCTGTTTTTTATTTGATTCCATTTACATAATCTCTGAAAATCACAAGTTTGTCTTTTCAGCCTTTAGTTGCAGATTCTTTCTGCCTTAAGTTATTCCCTATATTGTCTATTTAAAAGTGTCCACCAGCTATTTCAGAACTAGCTTCTGTCTGCAGAAATAGAGAATCCTATGGCTGTCTTCCTTCCTTGAACTGACTCGTAGTAACCAGAAATTGAAATTGCTTTAAACATTCTTCATTGTCACTGTGAATCACGGAGCTGTTTTGGCTAAAAGTCAACCTTTAAATGACTTCAAGAGAAATAATAACAACAGTTAACAGGGCCCCTCTCCTGGCTCTTCTTCCTGAAGAAAGTGAGGTAGAGGAATGTGGAGAAAAAGGATGACTTCTCAGTAAATGCAAAAACTGTCCCTTCCCACCCCGCCTCTCAACACACACACAGGACTTCTTCCACTTCAGCACGTGAGAAATTTTGTCAATGTAAATCATGTTTTGGAAGATCAGGGAACACATTCCAGGATCCATTAACTTATTTCTACTTCCCAAAATAAAATTCAAAAATGCAAAAGAACACTTCTCAGCAATGTATCAAATTCAGGATCCATAAAAGAAAAACAAACAAAACAAAACAAAACAAAAAACACACAGCCTTTGCTGCAATTTTATCAAACATCAATGATGCAGCACTATTCCAATTCTAAGTGGAACTGGTGTGAGAAATACATGTAAAATCAAAACCCTGCTGCTTAATAAACAAACAAAAACCTCACAGACTCACAGAAACTTCCTGTCCCAGATCTTGCTCCTTTTTTTTTTTTTCTTTTTTTTTTTTTTTTTCTTTTCCCTAGCATAAAGTTAAGTTCAATAACAGCCTCTGGGAGATCTGGACTTGTAATGGAAAGCTGTCACATTCTGTCTGATTCTACACGCAAATCTGCTAACTCTAACAGCAATTCAGTGCTTTATACTGTTTACAAATAATCTTAAGATGTTTTTTTTTGTTGTACAGCATCAGGTTTTTGAAGTACATAGCATGATAATAAGACAACCAAATTTCATGGAGATCAAGTTTTAGTATAGTCATTTGAATTCAAAAAACAGCTCTAGGTCAGAGATTTACGCCTGTTATTTAAATCCTTGTTCCTTTTCCTCTCAACAAGGACAATGCAGCCAAAGAAAATGGGATTTGGCAAAAGGGAAAGCTTAGGTATAGCTGAGCTATACAAGGTGATATTCTAGAGATAGAATGTAAAAAAATACATTCTATAATAATAATAAGAAAAATACATTCTATAATAATAAGAAGAAAAAAAGAATGAATATTTTATCTACGATTTCTTTGTTTCTATCTTTTCCTTCCCTGGCTTCTAAGTGAAGCTTCAGCTCAGAAAATTTTGAGTTTTCTTTTCAAGATTTTTATATTACAGTGGATAAGGTTAATAAATTGGGTTACCCAAATAACATTTAGAGTATTATAACTGTGAATTACATTCTTATATAACTAATATTTTGTATGTACTGCACACCTTTTTCACTCGAATATAAACATAAAATACCACTTAATAACCTGAGATAAGTGCAAATGCGGATAATATGTCTTTTAAATTCTTCCTGCATACGACAGTCCTACCACCAAATACTAGCTGAAGTCTAAAGAAGATTGACATGTGATGTAAAAGGCCTTTTTTTTTATTTTTTTCCCCTAAGATTTAAACTTGTTTATTCAGTAATGTTTTCCATGATCTTATTTGATCTTGGTAGCTTCCTCTAGAGATCAAAGAAACATAGTTCCTTTTCATCATTTTCTTTCCTCCAATATACTATACCACGGAATGCTGCCCAGCTTCATTGTGATTTTAAAGTTTAACATCTTAAAGATATTTCATAAGTTCCCTATATGTGAATTTAATATCACCAGCCTTTTTCCAGCTCAGTTTTCCTTCATGTGCCATCAAAATAGAGGAAGCATATTTAACAGAACTATCATAAACTAGCTTCCTGGAAGGAGAGATCTCTGTGTAAAATATAATTTTACAATAAAACAAGTGGCCTCTGATGCAGATTGGTTCAGACCACATTCTGTACAGAAATGTTTGGTTGCAAATGGCAATAGTAAAAAAAATAAAAATAAAAATTATCTCAGACTTTTGAAATATTATACTGATAAAATAACATGGCAATTGTGTGATTTCTATTTTCACTCATGACTTAAAGAAAATTAAAAATATTAATGTAATTGGAAATGCGACTGAAAATGAAGTTAATGGTAGAAGTCTATTTTCTCAATGTATTTATGACAGCAAAATGTTCTTTGAACACATAGGACACAATATATGTCCTACAAAGCTACAAAAGAAAGGTCCTTAAAATGATCAGTGATTTATAGTCAATACAGCTTCAAACCCGCACGTGGGAAGTTGGAAAATTTTGGGATTTAATATCTTGGAGGCAGTAAAAGTTAAATGCTAGAAGAACAACATATTAACTGCTACAAACCATGAAAATTACAGATTATCAATTGCCTGTAAAAGATATTCACACCACTGTTGAACAAGGATTGAATGCATGAGTGACTGATATGCAGAGTCAGCTCCTCTTTCAGCTGAGGATGAATTAATCATTCAGCAGATACCCTGACAACATCTGCAGTTGTGTAATGAGATTTCTGACAGAATTTGCATGGTTTATTCTGTGTGTATGCAATATTTCAACTTAATAATTTGAAATTCCTTCTATTCTGATGAACTTCCACTGAAGCATTAGATTTCTACCCAAGATACTGATCAGTACTGATCAGTGATCTTCCATGGTACTCAGTGCATCACTTGTTAGCTAATCATATCTTGTGGATTACTGGATTATTCAAACTGCAGAGGTCTTACATAAGACCGTCTGTTTATCACCATCCACTTAAAGAAACTTCAGCGAAGTGGAAACAATGCAATTACACCTAACCCATGAGGATAGCACAATGTAGTTTTCTATCACTTGTTGAAAAGATTTGGTCATGTGGTAACCTGTGAAAAGTAAATATGCTGTATCACTTCTAATATCCTATATATGCTTTGCTGAGTTTGTCAGAAGTTATCAGTCTTAAAATTCTCAAGGTTCTGCTAAACAGAGAACAGAAACAAAGAACTTTGCATGTGTGTTTTGACACTGAGAGCTAGCAAAAGTAGGGCATCAGACTTAGAAGCATGAAACCTGAGAGCCATTTAAACTGTCAAAACATTGAACATGTGTTTTTAAACACAAAGTAGATGTTAAATAATAAAACCTGTTGTATTTTCATTGTATATGTCACTTAATGTATAACGAATGGCTTTAATGCTCTCTAGTCAGTCTGCTTAATTGGGGTGCATCCTGTAAAAAGAGCTTCATCTGAAATGTGTACTGGCTTGAACTATGTGCAGCTGTGCTGAGCTTTTTGGGACTGTAGAGTTTGCTATCTGTAAGGATAATATCTTATTAAAAATACATTACGCATAAAATTTAAATAGTAATTAAAAATGAAAAAGTCATGAACAAACACAGCTGTGTTTGTGTGTGTATTCTTTGTCACTATCTCTCCCTGAAAGTTTATATCTTAATTCCAGTAAAAAAAAAAAAAAAAAAAAACAAGATAAAAAACGGAGATACAGTTGTAAAGATTTTTTTTTTTTATTAATACCTTAAAAATTCCTCTACTTTCTGTTAGCAAATTAAGACTTTTTGTCTTCATTAAACACAATTTAAAAAATCAACCTAGTCAACAAATAAATAAATAAATAAAAATATTGCATTAAGGGAAGGTATTAGTGGTGGTGAAAGTATTACAATGGAATGTCTCTAAAATGACTCAGGTATCTCCTAAATATTTAAGCTAGAGCCAGCACATCAATATATTCATTGCTACTTATGTTTGGAGTCTGTGCAGGGATGTGTATTTCATAAAGACATTAGCAGGTAATCCCTACTCCAAGGAGAGAACCATCTTAATGTAACCATTACCTGCTAAGTGAGAATTGGGACAAGGAGAAATAGACTAGAATGATGATGTTGTCATTCTTACTCAGGAACTCATGAACGAATATCAATAGTTCAGTTCATTTTCTTTTCCCAGTTTGGCCACTTACTCTTCCATTCACTTGTTACAGTGAAGTGTTTATTCAAACATTTCCCTACACTAGAGAATATTATATGAAAGAATGTGGAGCAAATACCATGTGAAATGCCTGAAGATATAACTTATGCATCAGAAAGCTTTAGGTCATTTAGGAACTATTTGCAGGCACAGCTATCCAAGGCTTAAAAGACCTCACTGATGTGACTGTAATTATCTGCTCGGAGGAGTCTGGGGAAGAATTGCATATGAGGAGAGCCCCACAAAGGCTTTCCTATTTTTTTTACATTCAGGTACCAACTTGGATTGAGATCTGTCTTGGGTCACAAGTTAAAGTGTGTTTGCACACTTGTTCCCCTGGGACATTTATTTATATGCCAATGCCACGCTGTAGTTTAACACTGCAGGAGCATGAAAACGATTTCCTAACGGCTGTGTTCCTTGTATGTACCTCTGCCATAAAACCAGTTCCTAGTGAATGTGTTATTCACCATTAGTATGAAATATTAAGAAATAAAAAAGTAAATCAAAGAACTTTTGCCTAACATAAATCATAGATTTTTGTTCAAAGTGGTCTAATTATTTAAATATGGTGATGATGGTGTTTACTTTTTTTTTAAACCTTTATTATTAAGCAAATAACTTGGAAAACCATTCAAGAAGGAACAGTAAGATAGAAGTGTTCTATTTCTCTCTCATCTTACTCTAATTTTGTACATTAATTTTTTACATTTAAATATATATTTCAAAAAGTTATGTAAAATAAGGAAGTAGCAATCAGATTTGTCCGGAGAGTTTACTTTTATTTCAGATATAATCCAAAACCAACTGGTTTCATAGATTGCATAGCTAATACAGGTATTTGAAAAGCATCATTTAAAATATACCTTTAACCAGATCTACAACACTTTGTAAGTTTGTTCAAATATTATTTAGTCTGTTGTCTTTACCAACCAGATGAATTTCAGAAGCAAAGTAATGTGTCAGACAATTACAGCATCTGGTGCTATATTATGTAGAAGGAGCTGTTGTGCCTGGAGCATGTCCCATTGCCAATGTTCATAATATGGATGGATTCTCACCCCTTTCCCATATCTGGTCACAGCACAGTTGTGTCAGACCAGAAAACTGCTCTCCTTCACCCAACCAAGTGAGATGTGTTCTAGCCATCTAGCCCTGAGAGATTCAGGCATGCCAATATGTTTGCAATATGCTAATAAAATCTACATAATTCAGTACCTCACTACCCATCCTTCATCTTTTATCCACTCCTGGTTCCAGACTTCCTCTCAGAGGTGCCCATCTCCTTCTTGCCTCCAAAATAGCCATTATCTTCCTGCTTAGGAGGGTCAGAAAAAAAGCAAATGCAATGAGAAATGAAGATTGCATGCCAAGAACATCCTCTGAGCACTGGCCAGCCAAGGAAGAGACAAGCCAATTACAAGTGCAGTAGAGCAGAGCACCTGTAGTTACATTCCTGCAAAACAAATTTTCATCATTCTGAGTCCTCCCACAACTTAAACCTGTGTATTTGTCTCTTAGATTGCAAGAGTAACAGCCTTTTTTTTTATTATTTTTTCCAAGATTATGTTGCTTTTTATCATTCCCTGGTTTCACAAAAAAAAAAAAAAAAAAGAAAAAAAATCATTATTTTCTTCAGCATCTCTATGCTGTTGTATTCTACAAAACATAACATAACTCATAGCCCTAAGTTCAGCTGTTTTGCATTTAATGATTTTTTTTTTCCCAATTATCTTGAATGAGTGAAAACAGGAGAATGGAGGCAGAGAATGCGAGATGAGTTTCCAAAAGATGGAGTTCACTGGCACTTTCTGAGCTGCCCTTATTACTCCCGGGGAAACATTGCCTCAATACTTTCTAAAACTACTGTTACTTATTTCCTGAAAGTTACTTGTCATAGAGATAACTGATATATATTGCTGTACACTGGATTTTTTTTTTCACTGTTACTTGTTATAGATTACAGAGGTGCTGAAAATGGAGATACTAAATAAAAAGTCTCTCAGCTGACTAACTTTTCTCTTACAAGCAGGTGATACACGTTTCTGAAAATGAGACATAAGGAATTAATACAAGAAAATATAATTATATGGGAAACTGAGAATAGGGAAAAATGACCAATAAATGAATTATTTAAATCTTCTTGCTAAAAAGAAAAGCACCAGCAAGCTACTTAATTATTCAAAGGGAAAAAAGGACCCATTAAGTGGACTTGGCACAGTTTAAAATGCAAATATGATAAAACCTTTATGATATTTTTATTTGCTTACTTGAAACAGTTTTGGTCAAAGCTCCATTCAACTATTTTTATTTATTTTATTTTATTTTATTTTTTAATTGGATTCACTGGCTCCTGAGGAGGGAGTGGTGCATTATTTTGTAAGCCTTTTGTTAAACAGGATGGGATACGTGCCTAAGAGACATGCATTGCTGCCACCGTTCAATGTAGCTCTGGTCAAGCACAGCAGTTGTTTCATGCTACAAGAGAGCTACAGCAGAGTGCGCAGAAAGCTTTCAAACATGAAACTGGAAACGTATACTGGTATTGTGGGGTCTTGCAAGACAACTTTTTAAAATCAGAGATGTAGAAGGAGCTGATGATTGGGTCTTTGTGAGTTGTCTGAAGGAGTTTTTAGCAGATGTCAGAATGATGGAGGAAACTGTGAAAGGGAAGAAGTCTGTCACTTGAGGAACAGGCTCAAGAGGTGAACATGAAGAGGCTGCTGAGCACTTTGTAACAGACTTAACCTCATAACAGATCTCATAACAGACTTTTGGCTTTGCTGTCTCCAAGTTTCCTTCCTGGAATGGACCTACTGCATAGTTACTCTGTCAAGGCTGTTGAGATACCCTAGAAACTCTGCACAACTGTAAGCAGTCATAGTAGACCTGACAGAACTGTGGGACATATTTAATAACACGGGGACATTTGGAAGTTCATAAGCTACATAAGAGGCTTAAGGTTCAAATCCTGCATGTTGATGTAGTTTCCATATTGCTTTCTGTTTGTTTGCACTTGCTTGGATCAGCATTTCCTGCAACTGATCCTTCATAACAGCCCTTTCTTCAAGATCACACTAGAAAAAGTATGTCCCCATAGATGTAGAATTACCCCATGTTGTGTTTTGGTCTTTGTATAGGTACAAAGTGGTTTAAAATTACCCTGTATAACTACTGATCCATTCCAGAATCAGTGATCTGTCTGAAAAAAAGTTGTTAACATTAAAACAGTGGTTGTCGTATTCTCTAATGGAGAGAAAGCTCAGTCCTCTTATTGGCTCAGGTCTGCAGTGTAAGACATTTTCTGAGGAAAAATAATTATTACGCTTACACATCCAGTCTTTCCCAGGCAACAATTGCTTTCCCTTCCCTTCCCCACCCCTTCCCCCTTAGAATCAATTACTGAAAGATCTACCTCACCACTACTGTTAATAAAACTCATCCATCATTTTTGTGGGCAGTGAATAGGCTTTTAATATTCATTTTGTTCATTTATAATGAAATTAATTTTTTAACTATTCTCAATCCTTCTCTTTGCAGTCCTAGATGTAACATTGGTCAAATATCAAAGTTTAGATGCACCCTTTTGTCATGGAGAAGTTTGCCAAAGTTTGTTGTGGCAGCTTTTACAACCTTGGGTGTATCTTTTCCCAAGTTTTATTCCTGGACATTTAATAACCAATGGGAAAAATGCTCAGAAGCAGGAACCTGATCCAAAGAATTTATAAGCAGCCTTTTCCTTCTGACAGCTGTTAGATCATGGGTACTTTTCCACACAGCTCTTCAGAGGGACATGTTGACAGCAGTACTGATTACAGAACTATAAACTTCCTTCAGATCTTTAAAGTGTAGTAGGATATGGGAACTTCAGTACCTCAGAGAAAGTCTTACTGACCGTCTGTGACTATAGTCAGCCCTGAGGGCTTCCTTTGTAGAAGTATTGTCTGAAGAACATCCAAAAAATCTTGTAGAAGTTTGCAGCACTAGTGATATTAAAATGCCTATAGGCCTTTCTGCTTGTAGCAGGAGAATCAGGGTCAGAGGAGCACTGGAAAGAAGGCTTATACTCAGAATGAAGATAACAGAAATCGTATAAATGTATATAGAATTTTAAAGGCGCTGAAATCTACATGTATTACTTTGTGACCCTGAGGCACTTGCAAGTTTTTTTACAGCTTTTGATGAAACAAAAGATATCAACTTCTTTTGCTGTTTATCTCTTTCTTCCCCTGTCTTGGTATGAACAGGTTTATATTATTGGAAAGCAAGTCACTGGATAGTCACTCCCATTCCCTATCTTCACTGTCTTTCATGATGGCTTAGCTCTCCTGCTGGACCATGCCTGGGAAGCAGTGCAAGGTCTGCTCCCTTCTACCTAAGTACTAAGTGCTAAGTACTAAAGTACCTAAGTACTAAGTGCTCCCTACTACCAAAGTACTGCTTGGGGCTAAGATGCAACAGCCTGAATGAGACTGCTGGAAGCTCCAGGCACACATCTTTCTCTTCCCACAGACGAAGGAAGAGATGGCACATGCAACAGCAACAGCCCTCGTCTTTGCATGTTGGATGTGATCCTGGTCCTCAGAAGTTCTGGATGTTCAGTAACATAATTCAGTTGCCTAACGCCTCTCTCTCTTCAGTCTTCAGATTGTGACTCAAAATCAATGAGAGGATTGATTGCAAGTCTAGTGCTGTTAGAAGTTACTTTTGTTTGTTTCTTTTATCATGAAGAGAGAGAGGTGTCAGTGAGAATTCTTATTGGCTTAACAGACTACTGAATAGCTTTGACCAATATAACACTAAAATTACTTTTTGTTCATGATGATAGAAAAAAATAATGCTGAATAACATGCTGTTATATATGCCTGCCTCTTGAGCTTACTCTACAGATATTTCTCCAAAACTAACATCAGCTATGTATGTGAAAAAGAGAAATTCAATTCAATTTGGCTTAACAAAGACTTTTCACATTCCTTATCATGTTTCAGCTTTCTTGTCTGTTTTAACAGATGTTACTACATTAAATCATTCAAAGACATCACAGGAACACACAAAGAACTGATAAAAGTTTCAGGTATCCTTATTATACTCTGCTGCAGGTTTTATATCCTAATCTCTGTAGCATGCAATAAAAAATCAAAGTTTTAGAACATTTCTAAAAACATAGAGAATAAATAAAGAAAAAAGTAAATGTGTATTATTTATTTTCCATATTAACGCTTAATGTTATTGTATGTTGTTATCTAGATGACAGGAAATGTCAACAAAAATTAAGTAGACCTGATATTTTCTTCCATTATGCAGTTCCAATTGGATTAAAATTCTCGTTTCTTTAATTAGGAGGAAAGAATACAAAGAAAATAATTATAATTCTCCATTGTGGACTTACTCAGGAAAAACATGTCAGCAGCTGCTCTTTGACTAGAGTTCTTTGGCTAACATCTACCCTGTTATTTTTTAAACTGATAAATTATGGGAGAAGGAACGTGTGCTTGGTACCTCTCTTGTTGGAATAAAAATGTCTCATTTGGGAACAATGGAGTTGGGCTTTCTTCTCATGATGTGCACTATGCATAGAATTAAAATTATATATATTTATTCTGATGTTTGATTAAATCATACCTTTCCTAAAATAGAGAGACAGATTAAGCTTTACCCTGTTTTATATCATTTAGTGGGGAGTATCAAGCAACATCTTCTTTCAGAACTAAAGCTCTCATCTTATCTTGCTGAATAAGATAAGATGGATTTTAGTTTAGTTTAGTTAATTTAGTTTAGTTTTATTTATTTATTTATTTATTCTTTCCAAAATGAAATAATTTGTTTTTACTTGAAATTATCATGTTTATTATGATTGTAACTACTTCCTTCACTTGGCTGGAATACTCCTTTGAACTAAGTGCAGCTCAGTGTGTGAGAGGAGGTGAAGCCCTACTCAGAGAGGACTCAACAATCTTTTTCACTGCTGCCTGTCTCAGAGGGTCTCTGTCCTCCTTCGGGGAAAAGGCGGAAAAGTTATTTTTAGTAGTCATGGACTGCTTTTGTAAAGTTAAGCTTAAACTGCCTCTTTCTTTTTCTCTTTCTTTCTTTCTTTCTTTCTTTCTTTCTTTCTTTCTTTCTTTCTTTCTTTCTTTCTTTCTTTCTTTCTTTCTTTTTCTTTCTTTCTTTCTTTCTTTCTTTCTTTCTTTCTTTCTTTCTTTCTTTCTTTCTTTCTTTCTTTCTTTCTTTCTTTCTTTCTTTCTTCCTTCCTTCCTTCCTTCCTTCCTTCCTTCCTTCCTTCCTTCCTTCCTTCCTTTCTTTCTTTCTTTCTTTCTTTTTCTCTCTTTCTCTCTTTCTCTCTCTCTTTCTCTCTTTCTCTCTTTCTCTTTCCCCATGAGGGAAATATCCCAAACCACTTCCAGTGTTCTAGTGCTTTGCAACATGCAACTAGTGGGGCACTGGAAAAACTGGTGTCTGTACAATGTCTGGGTGGGGTAGATGTCTCTTGAACTGATTACAAAAAAAAAAAAAAAGCGGATTTTTTTATTTCAACTAGAAGCTTGAAAAATTAGAAATAATACAATGTTTTGCATACGTATTTGCTATTGCTTGTTTCAGCCTACTCTTATTGGGTGCATTAATATGCTTAAGATAGTTATGATCATTACACCCACACTTATCACCAGTGTACACCCATACCCTTGTTTTTGTCCACTGATTTCTAGTATTACTTGAAGCAAATCTCAGTTTTAGAGACATCTCGAGAGTGCTGTGATTTAAGTAATAGTTTAAACTTATATTTCAGCAAAATATGAAGTTCTTTCTGCAGGAAATAGCTATGTGCTATTTGAAATCCAGAGGGCAAACTCTGTGCTGTTTTATCTATCATTCATCCCACGCTTTTAAAGTTAAAGATCCAGGCATGAGGGACTAGCAAAATTCTGCAGAAATGGGAAATGTCAAGCACTGATGATCTGTGGCAAGCATGAGTTTTAGCACAACTGAAATTTTCACTTTGAGTCCATCAATCCTTAATTGCAACCACACATTTGGACACTGAGACCTCTGCAATAGACTGGATAAATTAATCAACCAAAAGAAACAAACAAAAATGCCTGGTAGACAATGTGGATGAGATTCATGGCTCCTAAATTTAGACAATTAAATATATAAATTTCCATATATATTTCCTTAAATATATGTAGTTCCTTAAGATAAATCAGGGCAGTTGGGACATTTTGTATATAAAACCATTGGCTCATACTGTATTGATAATAACTATGAAAAATTCAGGAAATTAAATTAATATAATAGGTCATGATTTGAAATTGAAAGCTTATAAATCTACAAATTTAAATCAAGGCATGGTGTGTTTCTGTGTATCTGATTTTAAAACCTAGGTTTTATTAAGACAGAGAAGTACCTTACAAATATTTTATTAGTAGCGTTAATATTCTATTGTTTAGCACCAAGATAGGGTACTAAACGCAAAAATTTGGTAACTGCTCTGCAAATCAGCCTTGGTACCACTAAGGGATATATTTAGCAGACATGCTTTTATAAATAAAATGAAAATTAAAGTAAATCTAATTAAAATGCAACTATCTCCTTCCTTCCTTCCTTCCTTCCTTCCTTCCTTCCTTCCTTCCTTCCTTCCTTCCTTCCTTCCTTCCTTCCTTCCTTCCTTCCTTCCTTCCTTCCTTCCTTCCTTCCTTCCTTCCTTCCTTCCTTCCTTTTACCTGCCTTTAGCATGACAAATATCAATGATATTTTGTTAGGTAGTTTGTTAGGCAACTCAGAACATTACAATCTGTCTCTAAATCTTCAGTGATAATTTTTTATCATCTTTGAAATTTTGTGACGTATTAACAATAATGACTAAATAAAACAGTTGTTAATGCTATACACCAATGCTTCAGCTTATCTGCATGCATTAATGAAAGATATAAATGAATTTAATGTGGAACTCTTTTTTTTTTTTTTCCCCTCTTTCCTTCATTGCTACCACATACCATTGAAATAAATGTCCTGAAATAAATTCTGAGATCTATAGTTCACCATGTTTATGATTTATCTTGTAAATATGCCTGAAATACAGGCTGCATAGAAATAGCGTGCTAAGTTGCAAGTGTTAAAAGATGCACATTTTTGTTCAAGGATTGTTTCTAATACAAGCAAATGGTTACTTATAAAAGCATGAAGATAGTAGTGAAGAAAAATATCTCCTGATGGCTTTCGTAGATACTAAACCTGGCTTGTAAATCCAGTCTAGCAAAACTTCATTGAAAAATATGAAATCTGAAAAGAAGGAAAAAGCTCTGAACTTCAGGTATAAAACATCAGTGTGGTGTAAATCCTTTTTTTTTTTTTTTTTTTTTTTTGACACATTGGTCCAGCTCTTTTGTCTTCAGTGTACGAATAAGATGTAGTAACAAAATGCTAAACTTCAGTCCTGAGTATCTAAAGCTGACAGGCCTGTAGTTCTTGCTCTTTTTGAAGACTGGCATGACATTGGCCTTCTTCCAGTCCTCAGGCACCTCTCCTGTTCTCCATGACTTTTCAAAGATGAAGGAGAGTGGCCTAGCAATAACATCTGCCAGCTCTCTCAGCACCTGTGAGTATATGGCTCACTAAACCTCTGAAAAGCCACAATATTGGGAAAATCCATTGGTGCAGGGTTCTGTTGCAGAAGGGACTGTGTATTTTTCATCTGAGTGTTCAAGTACTGCTCTGAAGACAGACCTGCTGCTCACTCTATCATCCAATATAAAGAAGAGCCAGAAGCCCATGAAGATGCTAGAGGAACAGAATATAAGCTATATTCCATGCTTACCACAACTTTTTGTAAGATGATCAATAGTAGCTGCCCCACTCCTTAAAAGACTGTACCAGATACAAATTTACGGGTCATCTGTGGCTAAAAGAATCTTCTTTGAGTTCTAGATAACTAATTGGCACTTAAATAGCTATGCTGATCTTTATGTTTGCCTAGCAATTATCTTCTGCTTTTGTTTTCTTCTGCAGTAATTTACAGCTGACTGTATTTTTTTCATCCTTTCTTTTACTATTTCTTTCTTATAAATAATTTATCTCTACTTTGCATGGTCGTAGAAGAGATAAGTTAGTCACTTTTTTTCTTACATTAAGGGGTAGCATAATCTCACTGGTTATTTTTGTTCATGGAGGCTTCTGCTCACACCAGATCTTAATAATTCTTTTGAAGCCCCTGAACTTCCATGTAATATAAAATCTAGTCATTTTATTTTTTTAACTTCATGCCATCATACTTAATCTTTTTACGGATAAATTTTTTTTATCCACTTTGGTAATGGGCACGCCAGTCTTCATTCATGACAATATGTGTTATTAGCTCTCCTCTCCTGTGCTCATGATTGATTCATCATAGTTTCTTCTTTTATCTTATAAGCAATCTGCCTTTTCCACTTTTTATAATATATAAAGCCATTTGGCTATTTTTACCTTGCATTTAATCACTAAATGGGAGAGCTGGCAGATCGCAATACATTAGTATTTCATCTGATGGTGTTGCATTTAGAAGACTGAAGAACTAAAAATAGTTGTTATTCTTTATAGAAAAGTACTCATATAAAAAGAGAAACTGAGCTGAAACCCAGATAGAGCAATGCTAGGTAGCTAGAAATATGAAACAACTCTGTAATGTAAAAAAGGAAAATGGTTGTTCTGCTATTTCTCTAGCTTCCATATATATATATATATGCTGTGCCATAAGAAGAGTTCTTAGTTATCCTCTCATTCAGATGGGAAATATTTAGGGCTCCTCAGATTTCTTTCTTATTTGACATAATAAGTATTTAT
Organism: Anas acuta; assembly: GCF_963932015.1. NCBI lineage: Eukaryota > Metazoa > Chordata > Aves > Anseriformes > Anatidae > Anas > Anas acuta. The sequence goes on along the minus strand of NC_088980.1, from coordinate 20,808,323 downwards.
TCTCTTTTAAGCCTGGTTTTGTAGAGAAACAAGAGACATATATTCACACTACCAGTTGCCAAAACAGTGATGTCATTTTTGGTACCTTAACACTTCTCATTTGGCTTCTAGTTGCCAGTCCAAAAGTCCAGTAGGTCCTGGGTGACATCTGCTAATCTTGTGTCTTGAGTGCTCAGGGTATAAAAACGGCACTAAAAAGAATGTTTAGGTGGTTGAATCCATTGCTGTCTGTTAACCTGTCATTTCTTGCCAAATTGCACTGGAGACTATTCCCTTTCCAACAAATTGGCAGAGTGATGAAAACCTTATAGGTATCACCTTTTCTGTGACTCCTGTGAAAGCTGTCATCCACCTAGAGGCTGAGACCCAGAACTGTCTCCTGACCAAAGGAAAGAACATTGCACCTCAAACTTTGGTCAGCACCCAGTGCTCCTCATCAGCTGAAGCTCACAGATGGTGGGGACACAGGCAGGACCTGAGGGGTGTTTGCAAAATTTTAAGATACCTTCTGCTGAAGTGAGAAGGGGATCGGTTTCACTCCAAAACTCTTAATAAGTCAAGGAGTGTATTTTGTTTGAAGATGAATAGAGTTGTTCTTAAAGAAATCTTCCTTGAGATAAGTTGTTAGAATTGATTTCCAGAATTTCATTTTTATTTTTTTTCCCCACTTCAAATGTTGTATAAGAGGATAACTGCAGCTTGCAAAGTATGTCCAAATCTGATCTGAAATTGCAAATTGCAGCTTGTTCACAATATGTACACTATCTGACCTTTCTTTTCATACATTTTATTTTTACATATGAACTTCTCATGTACTTTTTTTTTTTCCTCTAGTACACTTTCAAGTTCCCTGTCGCTCTTGCTGAATAGAATACATAAATCTGTCTGCTATAATTTACATAATAGTCTGAGGCACCAGAGCATTATTTTTCAGCTATGTATCTGTTGTCTCATTTTTTTTTTCTGCTCTCTACTTTGGACTTGATTTCAACTTCTGTTATTTGTGATTTAATTTCTATGAAGCAGATTCTTGTGATATAATCTGTCAGCAAACTGTTCCTAAATTTTAGGTAACATGCAAGTGTTGCTTTCACCCTTTGTGGACAGAGCAGGTTCAATGTCCACAGACTTAAATTCAATGTCTTACCATTGTTAAGACACTGTATAGTGGAAAACTCGTAATGTCTTGTATGCATCAAATACTTATGCATGAATATGAAATATTTGCTTTTGTTAATGTGTCTTTAATTTAGGCAGATAATTGTATTCAACATGTTGGTGGATTGATAGACTTAATATTTATCCTGAAACCCATATTAATCATACAAATTCTAATCCTTGAGCCCACTGCAAAACATGACATAAAATATTGATCTGAACGGCTTGCTTGCACATAACTACTGGAAAATTCAGTAGTGAAATCTCTTGTTTGATCCTTTTTCCACTTTAACTTGATTCTGTATTATGTTTCATTGGCTGCTGGCAAAACAGAAGATTACTTATAGGTGTTTGACCGCAAGATTTCTATAGTTTTTAAATTCCTGAATGTCTCTCTTTAAGTCTGTTATAGGAACTATAAACCTTTTCACTGGATTTAAAAGGAGTTGGACAACATTCCAAATACATTCATTCCTCAAATAGTTTCTCTTTACAAATATATATACACTGTCTTAGATGTGGCAGAAGTTATTGCACAACTAAATATAACTAAATTCTTTAATGGAAGTTGAACTGGAAAGACCAGTATTAAGGACCCAGCTTGAAGATCCAGCTAAAGTTTCTTGCATGATTTTCTGGAAGTCAAAAGTTACATGGCTATCAGTGGGTAAATTAATTTGGCTTGTATTTTTTGGTTTATTTCTAAACTTAGTGTGGGCAGTCATGCTTAAAAATAAAAATAATAATAAAACAAAGTGGTAGCTACTCAGGCTACATTCCAAGAAAAGTTCTTATACAGAATCACATTGCAAAAAGACAATACATTTTTCAGCTTTGGCATAGTTGAAAATGAGAAAAATGGTACATTTCTGCCACTAATCCTGATTACATATAGCCCCATTTGGAACAAGGGCTTCTCGTTATCACACAGGGGTCTCACACATCTTTAGCACTGAAGGAAAAGTAGGAGCTGTAATAGGATCTTAATAGTGTTTATTTATTTATTTAATTATTTTTTTCAGAAACCAGGTTTCCACAAAAATGTTTATAATGTGAAACAAAAAATTAATTTTATCTTAATACATTCACACATTTTCTCTTTGGAGAAGCATTTTCTGCTAGGAAAAAAAAAAAAAAAGTTGCTCATACTGAAATTATAATTATCATAATTATCAGTTGTCTAACAACTTCTTTACTGACAGTAGTGCCATGATGGAATTTTTAGGTACAGAATGTCAGTGGCTTTTTTCCTGTTAGTACACAAATTTTACAAAAGTAAAACATTTTCTACCATTTTTTATGCCTCTGGTTTCTTTGCTTATTGTGGACTGAACTCTCACAGTACTACAGGACCTTGTTTATTATTGCGATGTAAATTTTGGCACCAGCATCATATATGCTTTACTTCTGTATTTGATGACGCAAATTCATCTAATTTTTTCAAAGAAATAAAAGAAAAAGGGAAATATATGAATGCACTACTTAAAGAGGATGTTTCTTTTGCTGTGCAGATATATCTTCTGATGTTCTGCATGGAGTTTCTGTTAATATTTGATGCCAGTGCTTTTGATCTAAAAGCATACTATCTGTATGAAAAATAGGTTGCAATGTTCTTTTTCTGACTTTAAAAACACTCATTAAAGTAAGTTTCAAATTCAGTGTTGATGCTGCTCAAATCAGAGGTTATGCTAGGTGACAAGCTTATGATCCTATGATGCTATCTCTACCAAAGGTAAGTTGTCACAGAAATGCAAATATTTTGGTTTTGTTATAAAGCAAGTGCTAAGTGGCAGGATCTACTTCATCTTCATCCATGCTCTCCTTTCTCTTCAGGTTTAGGTGGCAGTGAGTAAAATCTCCTGCTGTATGAAGTTGTCAGTCCTGTCAACTTCACTTACTGTTTGGTAAATTAATCTTGTAAGTTGAAGTTTAACACTAGCTTTATTACACCTTCCTTTATTACAGGACAGATTCTTTGCTTTATAAATTGGAGAAGGTAAGTAGTTTCCTTCTGACACTGTCTCTACGTGCATATTTTGCAAATAGTTATATTCCTCTCTGTGGGCTTTACTAGTGGGATCATTTTCTAGCACTTCATTGCTAGAATGCTGGCAGATACATCATTGTCTACCTGCTATTTAAAAGGATACAAAAATATGACTAGATAAATTTCATAAATAATTTTAGAATTGTTTGAGGTCAAGATTGTCAATTCTCTTGTTTTTACTTAAATCAGTTTTTATTCTTAAGTCTAAAAAATATGTAGGTACTTTATAAGACAACATTTACAAGTTACCAGAACTCCATCTTTACACAAAGAGACAGTTATCCCAACAAACAAACAAACAAATAAAACAAGCAAACAAACAAACAAACAAACAAACAAACAAAAAACAGGAACAGCTCTTCAGCTTGAAGTATTTTAAGACATTTTTAAAATGCTGTTTAAAACACAGAAGTGGAAAAGGTCAGGAAAATGTAAACTAAGGTAGAAACAGAAGGATCATAGTTTTCATCAATAATCTAATTCAGACTAGAATAAGACTAGTTCATTAATCTTAAAACTTGAAAAATTCCCCCCCCCCAACACCCCAAATCAACTCAGTCAGTCTCAGATGCATTGATCATATTTATCTGCTCAATAAGAGAGGAATTACACTTATATCATTAATTTATGCCCTCAGTTTCTAACTGCAATAATCAACATTGCAAAGCTGAAGTATCAGTACTTTAAAATTAACATCAATAAAACTTAGCACCATGAGGTTTAAAATAAAAAAATACATGTAATAAATAGATATAATTCTCTTTGTCCTCAATGTTTTGATTCTTCTTAACTTATTCAGTTTTGTCACCTTTCATGTAGGAAAAGAAGCGTAAGTATTTATTTTTGACGCATGTATTTTTAATAGAGACTGGAATTCACACTTGATTCTCTAAAAGAACCTTAAGAATTGTCAGAGTAATGACAAAATCTGGAAGTTGATAAAGGAAGAAATATTTATTTTATTTTATTAAAAAAGATTTGTTTAATGCAACTTAAAAAAAGCTACAGTTTAGACTAACCTATCTAATTAAAAGATGTTTAACAGCAGAAAGCTTTCTGTTTGGGTCCAATGGAAAAAAAAAGAAAAACAAAAAAATCAACTGAGAAGACAAGCATGTCAGAGAACATAGCCTTAGTCCTCTTCGTGAATTACAACAAAAAAAAAAATAAATAAAATGAAAGAAGAGAAGAGTGCAGTAGAAGTTTGAGTAGAACGGGAAAGATGAGAGATGGATTATTGGCCTTAATATGCTAATATAGAACTATGAATTAATATCAAATTTATTTGATATTAAACTTCTGCCTCTCTTAATAAAATAATCCTAGTATTTGGACCAAGAGGGAATAAAATTGTTTATCTGCAGTATTCATAAGACTTCATCTTTTCTTAAATTGCAGTTAAATCACTAATCTAACCTATTTTCTCTTGGGACATAGACAGTTGTACAACGTTCTCCACATAACACAAGACACAAAACCTTTTATCCCTTCTTCCCTCTGATCTTCCTGTAGTTGCACAGCTTGTCTTTCTAATAAGCTTATCTTTCTCCTACTTATTCAGATATTTTTTCCTTGTGTTTTATCAGCCCAGTTTGGGGCCTGAAGCTCATCCCAGCTCTTCTGCTGTGACTGACGTGCACCAAAGACAATCAGAATGGTAGAAAAGAAGGGCAGTAGACACTGTCTTCTAAGAAGAAGAATGTAAGAATGAAGTCCTGAAAATTAAGCATGTTACTTGTCAACATCTGCTTTTTGTATGCTGCTTCATGGAAATTCTAATGTTCTAGGTGGAAACATTCTGGAAGGCAAGATAATTTTCTGAGACCTGAAGACCACTGGAAAGTGGAGGAGCATAGGAGGGAAATGCATTGTATACTTGTTCAGCTCTCTTTCTCCTTGCTAGGCATCAGTTCCTTATGACAAATAGGATACTTGGCTGGGAGAATTTTCGATCTAATTCCATACAGCAGATTGGAGGTAGGATCAAGGAAAATACAAAATAAAGAAGGGGACAGAAATTAAGATAAAATGCATAGATATTTCTGCTTCTACTTGACTTACACATTTCTCACCATTTTTTTTTTGGCTGTGTTTTCTCTCGCATCCTTAATGCTAAGTGAGTTCCATACTAGCTAATTAATTTATACCCTTTTTAATTTCCATATTCTTTCATGAACACTTACTTCAGAGAACTGTGCTGCCTATGGCTAGAGTGAACCAGCTCTTGCTCCCTTCGGAAGGAGCTGATGTAGGCCAAGCTACAGCAGTCGGGCTGAGTCCACATCACACCACATCAATCATTTTCACTTGGAAGTAAAGGAATTCAGTACCTGCACTCTGCCAAGTTGGCCATATTTTCTTTTTGTTTATTATATTCTTTTCCCTTTTGGCTTTTGTTAAAGATCAAGACAAGTTCATGCATAATGACTGCACACACTTGAGAACCAACACTGATTCTCATGAGGCAAAGAAGTATTTTTGTGCCACTATGGTTATGTAGTTACACAAAAGAGAACATGTGAGTTGTGCCTAACCAGTTTTTCATCTCTTCACAGTCGGATGAGCCTGCCTTTGTGAAAAACAGTTTGTAATTCTGAACTTCACACTTAACTGAGTGGAATATGTGAAAGTCATGGTAGAAAATTTGTTCTTGCTTCTCAGAAGTAACAGTCTAGTTGTTGGTGTGAACACCACTGTAGGAAATGCCTAGAGGCCTTTGGCACAAGACACTTTATAACTCAGCATTTAGGATTATTCTGAGGTTACAGTGGTATTTTTTAAAGCTAATTTTATATGTGAGTAATGAAACAATTATTCATAAGCACATATAACTTCCTTTAGAATACTTGAAGTGTTTTTGCTCCATCAACAGTTTTCTACTACTTATTTTCAAAAGGCAGAGTGATTTCAGAAGCCATTATCCCACACCCTTGTCAGACATAACAGAATACCAATGGCCTAGGGACTGACCCTTGAAAGATTTTTTCTTACAGCTTCTTGGAATAAAATAAAATAAAATAAAATAAAATAAAATAAAATAAAATAAAATAAAATAAAATAAAATAAAATAAAATAAAATAAAATAAAATCAGTTTTATGATTTGGAGCCTTTAAGAAGGACCTTTTTTCTCTCAGGATTTTTAAAAAATACTTTAAGTAGGAATGTCAGAACATATAATTTGCTGTACAGTAGAAACATAGTATCATCTTTACACGTTATCTAAACACTTGTGTAGACAGGTAAGCACTTCTTACTTATACATCCATCAGCCAGATGTGCTGAGGACTCTGTTTTCACATCTTATAGTAGCTGATTTTTCTACTGAAAGGTTGTGAAAACACCAGGACTTTTTATTTCCTCTTAGCAGTAACTTTGTTCCACAATTTAAGAAGAAAATTAATCCCTTCTGACACCTCTACGGATTTCTGTTTTATTATTCAGTGTGTGTTTTTATGTCTATTGTTGTACCTGTATTACCTTCAGTGGGAAGTCTCCAGATGATGGTAGAGAACAGGGAGATTTCTGGTCACAGGCTGTCAATGAAGCAGTGTGATGTCTCAGGGATACAGATCATGGCGGAGAAGAGGAGAAGTTCATGAATTCCACAGACACTAACTTGTTTGGATGAAAAATGTCTATCCATAGTAAATTTATGCATGTGGCACTGCTTCCACCCCAGCTATATTGTAGAATATCTACACAGAATCTACTCACCTGCACAGATACGTGACATGCTCTAGGGCTGTTAGCAGTGGAACATGAAGTGAATAGCATTATATCTAATTGGCATAAGAAGGGGAATTCATTTCCCCTTCATAAATTTGTAATTTCATAAATTACATTTAGAATATAATTTAAAGCTGTTTTAATTTTCTTTTGGTTAAGTTAGAAAATGTCCTGTCTGCAAAAGCAAGATCATAGCAGATAAAATAGAGGTGATAGACTGCTTACATTACAGAAAATGTTTCTGTGGATATCTTCAATCAGATTGTATCAGGAAAAGTCATTGAGTTCCTCCAGCTATGCTGTTTATATTAGTTTGCCTGTACAATTAAATCTTGATGATTTTAAAACTCAGTAAGGTAAAGTTTCTTTCTAGAAATTTATAAGTGCTCTTTTATTCTAATACTAAATTCTATTAAAAACAAAACAAAAAAATCTTTGGAAAAATCAAGAAATCTTTGGAAAAACAGAGGACTAATTTTCTTGGCAACCACTGAATTTAAGGTTCTGTCATTTCACTTGTTGTATATTAGCTTTTCATAAACTTCAGTAATTCTATAATTACTGAAGTATAAGTAGTTCTTTCAGGTGAAGTTAAGAGGTTTAATAAAGGTTATTATATAAATGATCAGTTACTAAATGCTTAATTCTTTTTTTTTTTTTTCTCATTATCTCTGAGAGGAAATTTTAATGGCAAAAATATAAAGTTTATCAGAAGTCACTAATATCACTTAGCATAAGGCAAAGAGTATATTGAGCTGATCATGCTTACTGCAAAATCTTGTCTGAATACTAATTTGTATATTACTTTATAGTTTTGTCCAAGTATTGGAAATCTGAGAGGCTTTAATCACAAACAGATCATATGACATTCTCTTTGTCTCTGTTATAAATGTCCTCAACATACCTTTTATATGAGATTTCTGGCATAAACATAGTGTTAAAAATGAAGATAGTTCTTGGAGGCTATTCTCCCAATTTTCAATTAATCTTTCAGTGTCCGTTTGGGGAGATCAAGCAAGTGTTTCTAAAACCAGTGAAAGCTGTGCATATCAGAAAAGGGTTTTTGAATAGCTCTATTTGTTGTACAGTCAGTATAGACAATTAAGTAGTAATAATCTGATGCATTTATGGTGACCTCAGACACTTAGTAGACAGCCACGGTATTTAAGACCAGTTACTGCTATTTCTGGACTTTCTTAGCTATAAGCTATAGTCATCAGCACTGACTGATCAGATCATGACTGAAACATGATTGTATGTATATAAAATACTGGGGACAACCTTCTATCCAGAGGAAGATGACCATAACTATAAAGGGAATGAAAAGTTGTAAAGATTCAGAATGAATACTAAGTCTGAAGTTTTACTTTATGTGACATTGGTAAAAAAATAAAAATAAATAAAAACAAAAAAGACTTTTTTTTCTTTTTTTTTTTCATGCCTGTCTGTTTTGGTATTTCATCTTCAACTAGATGTTAAACAGCATGGCCTGGTGGAAGGGTGGAGGTAGGGAATGGGCTGGAATATGTTGTCCCTCATATTTAATATAACTAGATATTTGGATGAGTTTCCCTGATGTCGTAGTGGTTTCCCTACAGAAGATCTTGAAAATGAAATACAAATGAGCCAAGCTTTGTATTTAGTTTGCAATGGTTATTCATTATTTCTCTTTACCTCTAAAACAAGATTAAGCTGCTGGCTGCTATCAACACTAATGGCAATTCTGGTCTGGTGTTCCACCATGGATAAAGAGATTATCTGTGAGTGCAATACAGTACTCTGTGCATCTCATTTGATCTGAGCCCAATAGGGTGTGCTTGAGGAAAATGGATGCCCAGCTACTGTAGCAGAGTTCCTGTAGACTTCTCACTTTTGTATTATTCTGTAAATGAATCTAGGCAGTGAGAAGCTAGCTACTGGCTACCTGTGATGCTTTCTTTAGAGGTGTTTGTCAGCATGTTTAATGATAGATTTTTTCCTTTTGAAGAACAGATGTTTTATTTGATAAAGGCTCTAACTGTGATCAGAGGTGGAGCACTTGCAAACATTCAGCCCGCAACCCAAACTCACTTTTCCCAATATGTGAGGTTCCCATCTAGTCTGCAAATATATAGTTCCTTGCCATGGATGGAGGTGTGTGGATGAAGGACTTCTTGATCATCTTACCCTGATATGGAGTTGGTATTTTGTTAGAACACAGTGCAAAGAACCTGAAAACATTCTTGAGTCTGATAATGTAGACAGGGCTCCAATAATACAGATGTAGCCTGATATGTTCCCACAAAAGCTATCTTGAAAAATAAACTAAATTATTTTTGGCATCTGCTACCCCTGATATCCACTAAGCATTTTGTGGAGTTGAAACAAAAGTTCCTGAAGGAAAACATTGACTTCTCATGAAACTAAGAGACTAAAAAAATCAGAACCTACAAAGAACACTATCTCTTTGAGCCTTTTAGGGTAGCAAACTACATATATGAAAATAGTTTGAGGACAGTATTTTTCTGTTATCTACCTATTATTGATTTTTTTTTCTAAGACTTTTCAGAACTTTCTTTGTCTGTTCACATGGCTAACATGAAGAGAAGACTTTGGTACTGTGTGACTGTTAGGTTTTGCTAGTCTTTTGACTTTCGGATTACTTGGAGTGATTCAGTATTACAATTTGATATTGATATATCTATGTCATTTTAAGGGCTTCCAGCTTCTTCTTTAGAATGAAGAACAAAGCTAGTTTTGTAAAAGAACCAAATAACGGTTTGACCATTGATTTTCTTTATATTCGTGTATAGATCAGAGAAAGATGAGTGTATCTCTGGGAGATTAATGTGACACCACATATTCTTTTCTTGCAGCATAGGTCTTAGTTTTGGAAGGCTGAAGTATTTTGTGTAAGTATTAGAGTTTTTGATCAGTACTTAAAGACTTACAACATATAAAAAGTCAGATTAGCTAGTCCAGTGATTCCATTTTAAGTTATTTTCTATCAAAGTAGTGAAAGATATGTTATAATTAATATTATTAATAATTCAGGAATTTTATTTTATCATTAATGTTGTTATTTGTGAGATTTTTTTTTGTTTGTTTGTTTTGGTGGGGAAAAGCACTAGTGCAAATCAGGGATTTCTAATAGTAATTACTTCCTATCATCACATACATATGTGCAGATGTTTATGCTCTAATTCTGTGAAAAAGATTTCTATGTTTACATTTTCAATCCTAACTGATTTATAAAAACTTGGTTTTAAGTGTATTTCTGTTAACAGAAAATGTAAGGATCTGCCACCAGATGGAGTATTGACTCTGGATTTCACATATGCCTTTAATAACAAGAGACATAGCTCACGCCTATAAAACGTTAGAGTGAAAATGACAAGACAGAATCTAAATTAGTTATTTCCATGTTCAAGTAGGTAGGCAACATGGGACACTGGAAGCTGAAGACAGTCAAAGGTGATATTGCCTTATATTGGAATCATTTGTTTATCTGTTCTATTCAATTTGTGATTAGTTTCAAGCAGAAATGAGTGGCTAAATTTGTTTATTCATTTTTTATAGATTATAATGTAGTACAAAACATTTTCTTAGTGTTGTAGTTTAACCCTGTCAGGCAGCTCAGCACCACACACCTATTTGCTAAATCTCACCATGTGGGATGGGGGAGAGAATCAGGAATGTAAAAGAGCAAGAACTCGTGGGTTGAGATTAAGGCAGTTTTCCAGGTAAAGTAAAAGTTGTGTGCACAAACAAGGCAAAGCAAGGAATTAATTCTCTGCTTCCCATTGGCAGGCAGGTATCAGCCACTCCCAGGAAAGCAGGGCCCATCACACTTAACAGTTTCTTGGGAAGACAAACACCATCGTAGAATTGTTAAGGTTGGAAAAGACCTCCAAGAACATCTGGTCCAACTGTACCAATATTGTACCATCAATATTACACACTAAACCATGTCCCTGAGAACCCCATCCAACACCTCTGGGCAACCTGTCCCAGATGTTCCCTCTGCTCTCCCCCAGCTGTTATTGCTGAGCCTGATGCCCCGTGAGGTGGGTGGGACACCTCTTTGGGCAGCCTGGGACAGCTGTTCCAGCTGTGTCCCCTCACAGCTCCCGGTGCACCCCCAGCCCCTCACTGGTTGGGCAGCATGTGGAGTAGGAGAGGCCTTGGCTCTGGGTGAGCACTGCCCAGCCACAAACACATCAGTGTGTTGCCAGCATTATTTTCATCAAAAATCTAAAACACAGCATCATATGTGTGTTCTACAGAGAAAATTAACTGTCCCAGACAAAACCATGACACTTTTTAATTGGCAACTTGGTAAAGGCTCTAGCACAGTTCGTATTGTCTGTTTTAGCAACACCATAGCTTCCATAGAAGGAGGAACGGCTTCCTTGACTGACCATCCTCAGCAAAACCCTACCCTACCCACTTGCCTAGATCTGTACATTGTAACAGTCAGTGCAAAGGATGCCATGGATTTTGGTCTGTTCCTCATTTGCAAAAGAAATGTGCATTCTTTGCAAATATTTTTTTTCTCACTGTCTGTATTGATGGAGATATGTGCCCATCTACCAAGATGCATCCTGGAGCACTGGTCTGTCTGCCCACAACTGTTAGTAATAAAGAAGAACTGAGAAGAACTCGGCATCCACTAAGACAGATCTTTAAGAAGATATTCTTCAGCTTGGAAGCAAAGCAGACATGGGAAAGAGACCACAGCAATCTTCAGTGCTGTCTGGGGCTCCACAGGTTGCAGCTGAAGCTCCCTGTATCTGCAAATCTGCATTTCTTTCAGGCTTTTCTCTTTTGCTTCACTGCTCCATGCCACTGGGGGCAAATGAACATGCTGGAACCCACACAACAGAAACTAACGCAAGTTTTTGGTTCTCTCTTCTCATTCATTTCTAGATGGCATACAGGCCATAAACAATACATTAGTATGTTGGACAGATTCCTCTGCAGTTGTTTAGCTAGTAACTCAGCCAACTCAATGTGTGTCCTGGTAAAAATCACAGCATTTTTTTCATAATAAACTATTATGTATAGTATATGTATATTATATATACTGCCAAATATTCAGCACCTACCTTTCTCATCAGAAAGTGCATGTTATAGTTTTGCAGTGCAATGATCAGATGCTCTGCCTTGTGCTGTATATTAGTATTAATGGAAATAGGGCTCTTACAGAGACCTATTGCTTGTCTCTGGTCCCCTTCACCACCATTGATTTAATATTAATACTTCTTGCTAGGAATCACTCATGTTCACAAGGTTTTTTTTTCTGATAGAAATAATAGAAATTCTTCTTAGATGAAATTCAGTCCTATAAGTTTGTTCTGATGAGATTTGTATAATGCTTCTCCAAGGGAAAATTCAAAACTACATTTTAAAACTGTCACTTATCTATGAGTGCATTGAATAAAATGGTTTAAATAATGATAAAGGGAATAAAAGAGAAAAGAATTTCCTGGTATGGCATGACAGTGGCCCCATTTGTATCATCTCTTCAGTATATAAATGGAGCTTTAATTCTTATTTTGCAAAAGTTTACACTTCTGCTTTCAATTCCACCTACAGTTTTTTGTTTGTTTGTTTTGTTTTGTTTTGGTTTGGTTTGGTTTGGTTTTGATATGGCTCTGCCTTTGCTGTCACACTTTTTGTTTTTGCCAAACAACTGTACTTTGTAAGTACAGTTGGCTGTACTTTGGGCGCTTTGATGATTTATGTATTACAGAGTCTTTCATGAATTTTGACATGGAATACAGAGAAATTTTATACTATAATCATCTAGCTTTCCTGATGTGTTTGTAACAACCCATAAACATTTCAGATTCATGGTTCAAATACCTGAGATGTCTCATGGGTTCTAACATCTGCCAGTTTTTAAAATTCAGTTGTGATTTCTACTTAGCCTGTCCATAAGAAATAAGCACTTTCATGTTATCTTGTAAAGATGGAAGCAGGTACTGTGTTTGTTTTATTTTCTTATTTGTCTCAGCAGTAGAGATCCAAATCTTTTTAAGTATTAGAAAATCTGGTAGTTCAACACTGTATTACCCTGTTTTCCACTCCATTTAATTTTGATTTTTAAAGTGCTAAGTGAGATTTAGCATGATAATTAAAAAGACATAATTTGCAATTACGAAGAACTTGATAAAACTAGTACAGTAAGGTTAACTTCATAAAACTTGTCTATTCCTTTTTAATGTATTTCTTTTTTCTGCATCATCACATCTTGCTGTTTTCCATGTTCCAGTATTTTCTAGAATTTAAAGAAGTCTGATGGTACCACCTCTGTAGCAGAGGCATATTGTTTTCTTTATTGTATTCTTTCCTCTTTGGACAATAGTTTGCTGCAGTGATTACCAGTTTCCTTTGGCTGGGGTTGTGTTCCAAATAACTTTTACCTTGATTTCTCATCTGGATAATCATAAGCTAAGCCACAAATATTTTTATTTTTTATTTATTTATTTTATTTTATTTTATTTATCTAATTATTTATTTATTTTATGTATTTATTTACTTTTCTGATGTCTAGAAGAAACCATGGAAGATGATACAAAATGGCTGGCTTCCACTTTGTGTTATGTGGTGTTAGGATTTGGTTGTGCCATCAGTTGCACAAGTAGTGGATTTTCAAATAACTGGACAAAATTTGGACAGTTCTCAAACCTAGGACTCTTGTTAGTTTCAATCAAAGTTCTAGGTACTAATTACTTTTAAAAATTTGTTAGATAATTGTGCTTTTGAAAGCTATATTCCACTTATTGTATAAATCTGAGTCTACTTTTTTCTTTTTGTTTTTCTGGGGGAAAGATTTCCTATGATTGACCTTTAGTAATTGTGAAGACATAGGAAGCAAAAATTCACACCTTTTTATGTCCTGCAAAGTGCTAGCTTAGTTCTAAGGATTAATAGCACCAGTAAAAAAGTGAATGTGAAATAGAGTTGTCTGCAGAAACGAATTTGCACCCTTCAGTTCCCCATTGTGGTATATATGATTTCTTTCTCTTATAGTGTGATTGTTTCTTATACCTAGAGAAAGGATGATATTGATAAAAATACATACAAATACATTTGTATATAACTTTTAAGAATTTTCTTATATGATATGTAACATACATGTATGTATGCCCATGTACATATAATACACTACATTATTATATAGTATTTTATATGATATACACATATATATCATTGTTTAGCGTAAATAGCTGATCATGTCTAAACTTTAAAGAATAGACAGTGTCCTGAGATAGGGAAAAGTAAGAATAGGTACCAGCCTGCTCTAAGGCTGTCTCTCAAACTTTGTCTCCTTGAGCATTAAGGTTCTCCAGACTAAAAACTGTCAGTTATTGCTGAATGTTTTCCCTTAGACACACCAGCTGAAAGGGAGAAATAGCCATGGTATCTAAGGTAAAAACACCATTCTCATGACATATATTCTACATATTAATTGCATATGTTTTATCAGTATAATCGCAAATTTGGTGAACAGGTCACCAGTGACAATTTGAGAATTCACTTATCCCAATGAGTAGTCTCCCTGGGCATGACCTGGAAGTATTGACATTTAGACCTGGTGAGAGTGGGGAACTTTGTAAGAAATAATTTCATAAGATCACCTATAAGATGGATTTCCAGTTTTAAGTACCAACTCAAATTCTATTTCAGATTTGTGTTGGAAAACAAGATAGTTGCCTGAATTTTAAGAGTAGGTACTGATGGACTTTGTATGCTTCAGGGGTAGCTGCAGCTATGAACAAGACAGTTCATATCTTCTGGTCTAGACCAGGACAACTACAGATTTGGCTAGCAAATAAAATACCTAAAACATTAGAAGAAAAAAATCTTTTGAGATGAATGAACACTCCTTAACATGCAGTGCAGATTACGTAACTCCGAAAGCTTTAAGATTCTGATGAAGAGCTACAACTCCTGCTCTGAAGCTTCTGCAGGATCCCCACTCATGTTCAAGTAGTGAGAGAAAAAAAAAAAAAAGAAAAGAAATTTGACTATATGATTTTCAGGAGGAACTAAATTATTTAGAAAAGTCATCTTCAAGTCTAAAAGTAGTGAGAATCATGTCTCCAATGACGTCTAAACTGCCTGTGGCCTGCAGGAGAAAGAATGATAATACGGCATACATGCAGGGCTGCATGCCACGGTGCACATGATGTAATCTCCTTCTGTAATTTCTGTTGAAAACTCCATATATGTAACAGTGAGGTTATGAAACAAAGCAATCTGTCTGATCATTTCATAGCTGTAAAGAACTTGTAGTTAGAAATACTTGTAAGCTGTAAAGAACTTGTAGTTAGAAATACATGTAGTTTCTTCTGCCTGTAAATAAAGATACCAAAACCATCAAACAATTCAGAAAATTGTTTTGTTTCAGTGGGGACAATACCATTTAGCACTAGACATTTTTGGAGCCTGCAAAGCCTAGACACTATTGCCACTTCTGCAGTAGAAGGAAGTGAAGAATTAGAAACAATGCAGTAAGTCAAGTGGAAATTTTTATTATAACTCTGCATGCTTCTGAATGCTGATATCTTCTTATTCAAAGGATTTCTATTCCCAAGTCTTTTTGTTACAGGCTGATAGAGGGCTACGTGATTGGTTGCTTAGAGGCTAATCTTGGGAACTGTAAACAGAGGCTTGTTAAAAAAAGAAGACATCTATTTTAGAGCATATGAAAAACAACCTAGGAAAATGTTTGTTCTCTTTGCAGTGTCCCTGTCCACTTTGTAGATTGCTTTTTTTTCTTTATTAACCTGTCTCAGACAAAGATTTTATTTAGATAGGCAGCATAAAACTGTCAAAATGTGGTCACAAACATTTTCGTTTTTATCCAGTCAGTTCTTCCATGCACATTGATGACCAGAATGAAAATCTGTACCCTACAATCTATGCTGGCCTGCTGATAAATTGGCTGGAAAGATTCTGAGGTTTGCTTTGCTTATTTCTGCCTGTAGAGCCATAATGACAACCCTTTTTTATACCCTGTATCTCTGACAGACCAAAGAGTTATTGCAAACTTTAGATTTTTGCAGCCCTCAAAGACAGCTATTGAACTGTGAAAAAATTGTAGCTTCATGTATATATGCAGTATGTATATGCATCTGATATGCTGATATTTCTTCCTACAAACACATTTATAATGTTGTTTGTAAGAAACCAACCCATAAACAAATAAATAATAATAGCAAAGAAACCAAACCACTCCCAAAGAGCAAACTACCCTTTCTTCAGACAAACATCTTCAAAAACTGCTGATGATACATGTTCTCTAAAGGAGCAGATTGGTGTGGTCACTGAACTGGAAGCTCTACACAGGAAAAGTACAAAAATAAGCATGTTTTCACACTTTGGCTTAGCCTGGTTACATGCTATGAAACATGAAAGTATTGTCTTCTTCTACAACAGCTTTACTTTCATTTCTATTCTTCATGAATACAGAGAGCAATCCATGGAAGTGCTATTACCAGTAAAGCTGAGCAAGTGTCGTTTGGTTAGAACAGCCTTTACTAGTAGGACTGATGTGGAAAAACAGCACAGAGAAACTTTAGCTATTGGTTATTAGAACATTTTTCTTCTTGGTTGAAAGCTCCTCAAGCATGAAAGAGAGTAATTGAAATACAAGCAAAAGGGGATCCCCTGAAGATACATTCACCGTTGATTCTTAAAGGAACAAGCTCCTTCTGGATTTTTTGTCACCTTATAGTTCAGTCTGCAAGCAGTTTCTGTTCATTATCCCTTTGGTAACCAGATTAAACTGGATAGAACATGGTTTTCAGAGGACGAGTGTTTTTACTTTTTTTTTTTGCTGCATCTGTCCTGGCAGTCTTCATTTTCCCAGTATTGTATTTAATACATTTTAGCCCTCCTTTGTTTCTTATAATGCTATTTATACTCTTTTTGAGAACATCCTGGGAGGGGAGCTATTTTAATTTCTCATAGTTATCTTTGTTCCTTGGATGCTAACTCATCTTTAAATTAATTATCTGATGAGTAGTTAGAATGCTTTTATTAGAGTACTAATTTAGCTGAGCTTGAACTTCTGTTACTCTAAGAGAAATTCACTCAAAATTTCCAACTTTATTTGCTCATGGATATGAAGACATAAACCAGCTGAGAATCACTCTGAGCTGGGCTCAGCATAACTTACTGGAAATTAATGAAGTTCTATTCACAAAAAAAATATCCACCTGACAGCTGTGTAGTGTTAAATCAGTGTGCCATCTTTGAAAGATAGATACTAAAGTATTTCTAAAATTTATTATTTCAGTAACTGCTGCAAAATGAAAGTTTCATTGAACAACAAGATAACCTAGTGAAGCACATTAAAATTGCCTAGGTATGCAGCTTGATATGATAGAAGGATAATTAGACTTAGTAGTACTTGAGTAAACAGCCACAACAGACTTCATTCAGGAAAATTACAATTAAATACTATGCAAATCTCAATGCACTTTTTTTATATGATATGATAGGTTGATAAAATTCTAGATGCCTACCACTGAAATCATCTCTGTTAATAAGACTGTGCTTAAAGTGGAATTAGAGAATTCTTTCAAAGCATTAATGAAGCAATTTTTGATGTGACCCTAATATGATGTGACAATCATGTACTTAGCAAAATTACTCATGGGAGTCTGAGCTGTTGCTGTGGAAGAAACTTTCTTTAGTGCTTTCCATAGTATTAATGAGTTCTGAGACCTTTACAGTAAATAAGGTAGAGAAGATATCAAATGTAGCCTGAACAGCTTCCTTGTGTTTTTCCTATTTAATTCCCAATTTGTTTGGCATTCGGTTTGAAGTGGCTACCTTACTCCTAGGAAATTTTTTCCCATTGTCTAATCATTCCTGCTAAAAGTCTTTCCCTTTGTGAAATCCAAATTTCCATTTCCTTTTTCCTTATCTTTTCCACACATTTATTTCTCCACCTTACTTGGGTTTTTATGCCTTTGATTTTCATTTGTTCCCCATCCCCCCTCTTTTTTTTTTTGTTATTATTATTTTCCCCTTTTCTTTCTGTTCTGTTGTTTTCCTCCTTTCTGTTCTTTGCCTCATTCACTTATATTTTCCATTGCTGTCTTTTATGGACTTCCCTAAGTCAAATGACTCTTCTAGGCTAAGCAGGACCAGACTCATCTAAGCCTAATTCTAATTTCCATTTGGAAATGCCACTTTTTAATTTCACAATGTAGAGCACATATCTCCATCTGTCAACTGAGGATGATGACTCTCATCATGAATTGTGTGGTTCAATCATTAATGTTTAAAAGACATGCAGACTTCTCTTTCAGACTGTAAACTGAGCTTGCAGTTTCAATTTTATTGTATAACTTCATTTAGAATTGCTAACTAATTTATTTTCCCGCTTTGGTCTGGATAACTGTTGTGTCAGATAGTTTTCTCTGCCTAATTCTGACTGCTTTTTTTTTTGACACAGAAGATACTAGAGTCACTGATTTCTTTCCCCTACACTTTGGCACCTCTTCAGCTGTGAATTTCCTTGTCTTGTATATAAGATTAGTGCTATAAAAGGGAAAAAATTTATCTACCTTGTACACTTACTGGCCCCAAAATAGTAGCTGGTTACAACAACATTTTCACTGCAGCATTGTTAGGTGTCATCCAAAGAAACAGGTGAAGCAGGATTGCTTTGCTTAACTTTCAGGTCATGCATGCTTTGCTTAACTCTCTCATTAATTTATGTCATTAATATTCTGAACTTTTAAAACTGGTAGCAGCAGAAATAAGTCACTCCACTAATATAATGTTGGAAATTATGAGCTTTGTTCAAAGTGCTCATAAATGCCAATCATGACATAGAGTCCCTTTGAATCTAAAAGTGTGTAGCCAAAGCTGTTGAGAATACCTTTACTGAAATCCCCATATCACCTGTGAAGTCTCCTTAACAGTCACAGTTAAACTATTATTTACAAAGAGAGGTATGATGTCTCACCATCTTAACTATCTCAAAAAGCCAGTCAATGTGACCATACATGAAACAATGGATTATCTGAAACTTGTAAATGTGAACAACTCAAACAAAATGTGAGCTTACCACCATCCAGTTTTTCCTCCAGCTGTCATTTCAATAGTTTTTATTATACGTGTTTTAAATTGTCTTTCTTTCCTTCCTTCCTTCCTTCCTTCCTTCCTTCCTTCCTTCCTTCCTTCCTTCCTTCCTTCCTTCCTTCCTTCCTTCCTTCCTTGAATAAATGAATTCAATCATATACTTGCATATAGCATAATTCCACTAATAAATTGGTGACATGGACACAAAATAAGGTTCTACTGTAACAGAATCTTCCTTACCATCAATGATTTGAATAAAAGATTATCCATCCAAATATTTTTTGATTCTAGGCTAACAAAACAAGTTTTTGTTAGTAATTGGACAAAATATATGTCTGTCTTTCAGTCTAGTTTATTTATCTATGTCTAAAAATCATGATAAGATAGATACAAACATTTAAACTCCAAACTCTCTTGTATATGCTACAAAACTAGATTTATAAAAAAAAAATGTTTCATATATTCATTGGAAGAGAAGTGAAATCGTCTTATGAATGTGATTGATATGAAGCTGTGTTTCTGTTCAGTTGTTCTTCCAAGGTAGGAATTCTTAAATCCTCTAAGGGCCAGAAAGTTCTCAGTCTCGTGCAAACTGCTTTCCTAGAGACAATCACCTAAGTTGCATTCTGACTGTCATAGTTTTTGATTCTCTTAACTACACAACTTGAAGTCTTTCTAATAATCCTCCTGTGTATATAATTTTCAGGGGACTGCAGTGATATAAACTATTTTGGTTTCTGGATTAGTGCAGACACATTGCAGTGGTGCTGCTTAAGACTACTTTTTGAATAACCATTGAGACGTGAAGAAGAAAATACAGGGAACGTTGTATTAAGGAATTTAACTTAATGTAGTCATAGATTCTAATCCAGTGATATTTTTATTTTTATTTTTTGTAAAGTTTTATATCAGCCTTCCTTTCTGTATTGACAGTCCTTTTTTACATGTGACTGGTTCTGTTTTCAAAGTGTTACCTTGTTTGAAAATAATCAAATGTATCAGAGAGCTTCTTATCTCAGAAGGAAATTGTTTTTCAGTGAGAAAAAGGAAACTTTAAGATAGAATGTGGCAAGAAAAAACACTATGAAAGTGATGAAAAGAAAATGCTAAGCTCTTTATCAGCTTTAAATTGGTACTTCTCTCAAAGTCTACAGAATTATGCCAATTATAGGACCACAAATTCAGCAGATCAGTAAGCTAAAACAGTTTTAAAATGAAAACATACATTATTTGCTATCATCTTGTTTTACGACTGATTTTATTTGAAAAAGAAACCTGTATTTCAAATAAAAGCAATATATTCTAATATATGTGATAAGCCACATTTTCCTTATCTCAGTTATTCATTTATTTTTCTTTCTCTTCTTCTGTCTCCTTTTTTTAAAACATAAATGTGCAAGTTACGGTCTCCTTCCCTCTCCCCGCCTTCTTCCCTTATTCCCCTCACCACCCACTGAAATCCTGACAGTTAGCTGATTTTTATGGATACACACACACACACACACACAAAAAGATGTGTTTATCTTAACTAACGGAATATTTTAAAAATTGATTTAATTAAAGCAAACCAAAAAAATATGATTTTACTTTAAGGTACAGACAAACAAGTTGGTTTGAAATACATCAACTCATCCTTGATAAATTGATAATTTATGCACTCTTTGAATATGATAAATATTGAGTTAAGTCTACTTAAGTCACAGTTCAACAAAAATAAAGTGAATAACATGGCTTCTTTTTGCTGTAGGGTTGGAGTGGACAGATTACCTTAGTCTTGTTAGGCTGTGTCAACTTGATCAGATGTCTGAGTCTCTGGTAGTTTGAGACATATTTTAAACTAAACTTAAATATTCTTTGTGTATACTTCATCAAATTAAAATAGAATACAGATTCCATAATATCATTTTGACTGATTTAACCCAATAGGAACTTAAATCAAATTAAAATTAAAACAGTTTAAGACCTAATTTGGCCATCCAGAACAAAGATAAGGTCAGAATACTCACAATGCTAGAGGTGAGTCATTTGAGGGGGAAATGCTGCACATTAAGCTTCAGAAGAGGGAACTGGACCCACATGAGCTTAAAGGAACCTAAAATCATAAACCAATCCTATAACAGAAGCCTCAATTGAAATTCAAATAAAAAGCAATTGGAAAATGCAATTTGATTATCAAAACAAGAAACAATAGGCACTAGAACATTTGTGTCTGGTCTTAACAATTATTTTATTTGTTTACATCTAAATGCACTCTAAGTGTTCAGAGTGTTCCTGTAAGTGCCTTATTATGGAATTTGAACACTCATTTAATAAATAGCAATATATTGGAAAAAAAATAATTACAGACTTTCTATTTTTAGGAGCTACATGTTAGACTTGCAGGCAATTAGTTAGCTAACTCCATGAAATGAATTTTTGTTGTTTTTTTTTGTTTTTGTTTTATAAATCTAGGAGTGGTATGTTTGTTCTTCACTAGTTGAAATAATGATCAACTTCAAGTCAAGAATATCAAGTTAGCTGTTACAGTAAGTTAGTCTTCATCCATTTCATAGAGGCAAGTATTTTCTAGGTAAAGCAATATTATGCGCATTTAAAAAATCTTCCATTTTTTTGTGAATAAGTATCCATAGCTAGTCGTAACTTTAAAGCATAATTGTAAGTTTGCTATCCACAAAGGAATTCAAATCTCATTGTGGTAAGATAAATGTTTACACTGATCTTTGTTAGAAGGGTTCTCTGTTGGCTTTAAGTGAATTTGTTGTGCCACTTCAAAATTTACTATGTCTTAACATTGACCTAAAGCTGAACTATAAGAACTACAACCAGAAGGAGTTTTTAAATGCAGGAAGGAAGGAGTTCAGAATGGCTGTGTCCAGGGTGGAAGTTCAGATATGCCTGTTTGCTTCATTGAATACTCTAAAGACATAGACATGCCTAAGAATGTGTGTCTGAAGCCTGTTAATTGACCTCATTCTCCTTTTCATTGATTGATTCAATTTTTCATTATGTTTAATCAAATCAACAAGAACAAGATAATTTAATTTGTAATTAATATAGCTTTCTCTTGAATATTGATGAGCTTCCTATTTGGACAATTCAATCACTGATGCCTAAACAAAAAAAAAAATCTGCAATGTTAGCAGAAAATCTTTTTTTTTTTTTTCTCCTATATGCCTTTGCATAATTATCTTTTACACAATTCATAGATTTCTCTTACAGGTTACAGGTTTATATTTGTAACAGTGATCTAACTGATGTGGTAAGACCTGTATTGCTTGAATAGTCTACATAGTCTATCTATCTCTTTCAAAGCAATGGAAACATATTTTCATTATTACAATTTTGTCTACCTCCAGACTGATATTTCTGGGTTGTAAATCAGATCCAGGAAATTCCACATATTGTTTATAACTTCAGTTATGCAGAAGTTTAGACCAGATAAACCTAACAGCCCATTTTGTGCCTGAAACCTATGAAATAATAAATATTTTTTCCTGCACGTGGCCAAGTTACCTTGTAGTGCAACCTCATACATTCTTTTCAGTGACCTTAATGGTCTTCTTGTCTTTTGATTTTTGTATCTATCATTCAACTACTGCCTCATAAATAGTCACTATAATCTTTATTTATGTGCTTGCGTGCATTTATATAAGGGTGTATATGTGTTGTTATTGATTAAAAAGTAATATATTGTAAAAAAGAAGATACAAAAAGTGTACAAAGGAAGCCAGTGCATCAGGAATTACCTGAACATGTAGAAAGCTCAACTATGAACCCAAGCCTGTGGCCTTGTGGAGACCCAGATTAGATTGTCTTCTTACAACTCTACCAGGTGCTGTTCCAAGGTGCTTCACATTTCACTCATCCTTTCCAGGCAGGAAGGGAAATATTTTGAGATCTCCCATAGACAGCAAGCCCCAGGTCTTTGGCCTCAGACATTGTTTTGTGGACTTTCAGGCATTCATCTCAGGTCACCTGAAAACAGTGAAAATTACGCACTTGGGCCCGCAGACTCCGAAATGTCTGGGCTTCCAAGAAAGCTTTTTGGCTCGATGATATATAGCATGAAAGTGAATGTTGTAAGTCAGAAAGTCCTGACTAAATTAAGGCAGAATTTTTAACTGGAGGTTTTTCTTCTCACAAAAAGAATCAAACAAAATTATTGTTATGCATACTGATTTTGATGAAACTTCCTTTAGAACATCTCTAGGTTTTATAAATGGGAACCTCATCTCCCTGTAGCCACAGTGTAAGAAATCAGGTCCTAAGCCTGCCATGTAGAGGAGAACACACCTGAGCAGTTCTGCAAAAGTAAAGGCTGTAGCCACTCTTCTGTATATCCTAGCTCTCTTTCAAACAAGATTTTCATTTAAAAAATCATGAAAAAAGAAAGTTTTCTCCTTGTGTATAACATAAGCAAAATGGTTCCACCTTTACAAGCAAAGTGACATATTTTGATAAGAAACAAACATCATTACTGAAAATTTTAAATTAATTCAATTTCATTCAATTCCAAGCATCTTCCCTTTTCTCTGGAAGAAGTGGGAATTATTTGCTCAGGCATCAGTTACACTCTGAACAGCAGAAAGGCTCCTTCTCTGCCTGTGCCTGCTATAACACCCAACCGAAGGAGGCTGGGGAGGTGATGAGCAAGTGTGCTGCTTGCATCCTTGTAGTCCAGAGGAGCCCTGAGTTGCCCCACTATCACTTCCTCATTATGCAGAAAGTAGGGATTTTGAAGCAGAAATTTGCATCCCAGAGCTGTAACTTGGAGAAAAGTAGGGAAATTTACTTCAGACAGTGTAATTAATATGCTACTAATATTACAGCAGTTGGATGGGTATTAATACTGAGTAATTTTCACAGCACAATCACATGTAGCAGCAACCTGCATTAGTGCTTTTTTGCTTTTGTACAGTTGGGGCTGCTGATGCCACCCCGTGTCTGTACTCTCTTGGCCTCTGCTCTCTTCCCGTGCTAGTCTTCTACACTGCAATAATACTGTTTTTCTCCAGCAACCTTCAGGATGTGTCTTCCTGGTAGCTAATGTTATGTCATCAAGGCCTAGTCACACACACATTCTTGTTTTAGGGACATTTGGAGTGGTTCACTCCATAAAAATAATGATCCATTCAAATATATTTAAATACATGTATGGCTGCAGAAGAACCCAGCTGTTTCAGAGGCACCTTTATGTCAGTCAGACAAGTAGAAGTTGCCACACTTTTCCTACACGTTGCTTTTCCTACATGTTGTTTTATTGCTATCAAAGGGAAGCATATTTTTAGTGCTTGCATTTGATCTGGTGTTTCTGTTTGTTTATTTATGCTGACCTCAAGGCTTGGTTACAACATGGACACCACAAAAGTCATGGGAAACAGGACAGAAGTATTGATACTCACATACTTTATTTTAGGTCCCCTTTACAAACTCAGTTCTTTAGCTGTTTTTTGTGCACACTAATTATTTGGGAAACATGTGACACACTGTAGCTGCTGTTATTTGAGAGTTTTGCATCTTTCTGTTTTACAAAGTCAGGCTTTCTGCCTCTGGTGCTTTCTGACAAACTTGCACTTAAACTCTATTGTAACAGTTGATACCAAGTATAAAGAGCCTCCCTCCCTTCAAAAGGATGAGCTTGTAATTGTAGTAAATTACTCTAAGCTTACTCTTTGTGTCAAAACAATAGGTGATTATCCCCCCTTTTCCTATACCGGGTCTCTTCTGCTGCCCTATCCAGCTTCTTTACGGAAACTGATGTTCCTGTGTAGTTGTGCACACTAGTGGAAAAAATTCCTTACGCTTAACTCCTGCTGAAGGCTTGCCACATTTGCACTGCCTGGGGTTCCTCATATGAATCAGCACCAATTGCTCCATTGCTCCATATATCTGCTTTTTTTTTTCTTTTTTTTTTTTTCCCCCAAAGCAGTACAACAGCCATTAATAATTTAGCACAAAGGTAAAAAATAACTCGGTAAAGTACCTCCCATTGGTAGGAGACAGACACCACAACCACAAATGCAGTGCAGTATTTAGTCTTCCATTCTCATAATTTCTGAGTGTATAGCTTGTTCCATCATTGCTGTGACTGTGGATGGGGTAAGTTCCCATTCAGCCTCAGCCTCCAGATCTGTAATGTATCTCATTTATGCCATTAGCTATTTGAAACCCTCAGTTGTCCCATATTTCCTTCCTGCTATGGCTCGTCATTGTCTATACTGATGCAGTTACTGAGTACCAACTATATTTAATTCCCTAGCTCTCATACAAAATGGGGCAGAAACATTAATCAAAGCTCCAGAGTATTCAGCAGATAAGTTTCCATTCAAAAACAAATGAACAAACAAACAAAAAAACACCCTATCCTTTTACATCAGTGTAAGTGGCTCATAATTTATGTCAAGGGAGAAGTAATGGAAGCAGCAGACAGCAATTTCCTTCCAGTGGTCCATGCAAAGGGAAGACACATTATTTGTTTAGAGGTTTAGTGACAGGTGCTGTTGCCTCACCATTCCTACAAAATACAACAAAACAGAAAGGGATTGTGGAGAGCTATAAAGCATGAAGTTGTTTTTGGAATCTTTACACTTTTTGAATCTTTTACACTTTTTACACTTTGTAACAAATAGTAGCTAGATTAGTTTATAATTTTTGTTTGTTTGTTTTTGTTTTGAGCCACTTGATATGTAAAATGGTCTTGATTATGAAATTTATCCTTTAATTCCAGCAAGGAATGAGGGAGTCTCTGGTGACTGGAAAAATTGAAACATCACTCCCATTTTTAAAAAGGTTAGAAAGGAAAATCCAGGAAACTACAAATTGGTGAACCTCACCTCTATGCCTGGTAAGATCATGTAATGGATCCTCCTGGAAGGAGGCACATACAGGACAAGAAGGTGACCTGGGACAGCCAGTACAGCTTTACCAGGGACAAATCCTGCCTGACTAATCTAGTGGTCTTCTATCATGAAATGACTGCATCAGTTGAGAAAGACTGACCAATATTATCTACCTGTACTTCTGTACAGCTTTTGTAAGGCTTTTGACATGGTCCCACATGACATCTTAACCTCTAAATTGGATGTGGACCATCCACTGGATAAGGAATTTGTTCAATGGCTGCACCCAGAAAGTAGTGGTCAATGTCTCTATGTTCAAGTGGAGGCCAGTGACAAGTAGTGTCCCATGTATGTCTGGTGCTTTTCAGTATCTTCATCAATGACATAGACAGTGGGATCATGCAACAGCAAATGTGCTGTTGACACCAAGCTGAATGGTGGAGTTGATAACAGAGGGAAGGGATGACATCCAAAGGGATCTGAACAAGCTTGAGAAGTAGACCCGTATGAACCACATGAGGTTCAATAAATTCAAGTGCAAGGGGCTGCACTTGAGTCAGGGCAGTCCCAGACAGGAGTGCAGACTGGAAGAAGAACACATTGAGAGCAGCCCTGCAGAGAAAGGCTTGGGGGTTCTGGTAGATGAAAGTCTCGACATGAGCGAGCAGCATGTGCTTGTAGCCCAGAATGCCACCTGTGTCCTAGGCTGCATCAAAAGAGGGGTGACCAGCAAGTCATAGGAAGTAATTATCCCCTTCTACTCTACCCTTGTAAGGTCCCACCTGGACCTACTGCATCCACACTTAGGGCCCCCATCACAAGAAAGATGTGGAGCTGCTAGAGTGAGGGACCTCAAAGAGCTGTCCAGAGGAGGGCCACAAAGATGATCAGAGGGCTAGAGCACTTTTCTTATGAAAAAAAGGCTAAGAGAGATGGGGATGTTCAGCCTGAAGAACAGAAGGCTCCAAGGAGACCTCATTGTGGTCTTTCAATACTTAAAGGGGGCTTATAAAAAGGATGGAGGTGGGACTCTTTGGCAGACAATGATAAAACAAGGGGGAATGGTCTTAAACTAGAAGAGGATAGACTTAGAGTAGACATTAGGCAGAAATTCTTCACTATAAGGGTAATAAGGCACTGGAACAGGTTGCCCAGAGAGGCTGTGGATGCCCCATCCATGGAGCTGTTCAAGGCTGGGTTAAATGGGGCCTTGGCCAACCTGGGTGGCATCCCTGTCTGTGGCGGGGGGTTGGAACTGGATGATATTTAAGGTCCCTTTCAAGCTAAGCCATTCTATGCTGTTCTATGATCATTCTTTCAGATAAGTTATAGATTGTTCTTTCAAAACCAACATTCTAGAAATTTTGATTTAATTCTACAATCTTACAACTTACTGGTAGTTCTCGGTAATAGTAGTATCTTCATATTAATTAGAGCAGGAGTCCAGGGAGAGCTTTTCAAAGTGTTGTTTTGTTTTAAACTATTGCTTGTCAAAGCAATGTAATTAAAGAAAACAATTACATTGCTATATAGATACAGATCTGTGTTAGGTAAAAAAAAAAAAAAAAAAAAAAAAAGAAAAAAAAAGAGGTTTTTACTAAACAATATTCACTATGCTTCAAAGACTAGGAATAGATTTTTAAAAATCTAATGAATGTTTAAAAAATGCATTTGTTTCAGGAAAAACAAAACAAATAAAAAACAAATGAACAAAATAAAAAACCTCCCAAAGAACTCCAGGAATCTTGAATTCAGTATCTGAAACAAATCCTCCCTTATCTTATTAAAAATAACAGCTTGATGTCCATGCTCAGACAGACAAGCAATAGGAAGGAAGGAATTATTTTTCCTTGCTTCTTTGGACCAAACATTTATTCCCATTGACCGATGTGTCATTTCCGATGAAAAGTTTTGGTCTTGAGTGATCGAAGTTTTCTAATGAAAAAAATGCCGGAAGTGTTCTCACCATAAATTGCTCTTTAGATATTGTTCTCGGTTGTCATTTAGATTAGGAGACATATCCTCTGCCCTTTTCTACTCCTGTGTTTGGTGACAAGAAGAGAAAAATCTCCAGCTTATACCACCTGTAAGATCAGCAGGGCTTCTGTGTTGGCTGGCACTTGTACAGCCTTGATAAAAGACTTGAACTGGATGTGAAGAGCAGAAGTGACATGATAAAGCTGGGAGGCAAACCATAGTCCTCCCATGTATATTGGGTAGATAATTAGGAAGGTAGTCGTTTCTCTGATTGCATACCTGGATCCTTCCTCATCATGTTTCACCTTACCACAGATATTACAAAATAGAACTTCAGCTATGGGGCTGTAATACTGCTGGTTCACTAAAGCTGCAGCTTTCTGGACTTGAGAGAGGATTGGCACCCCACCTCATGTACAGCAAAACTTTCTGAAGGAGATGTGTGTATGGGTTTGCTCTAGCATATCAGTAATACAGGAGTATTTCACATATTCCTGGGGTTCTGCATTCCTTTTGCATTCCTTAGGTTCTGTCAATAGATCAGCATTTCGTTGGCTGACCTTTCTGCTTCTCTCTTGTTTAGCCTCATTAACCTTTGAGGAATGAAGTGGATGGGAAAGCAGGTAATCAAAACACTGAAAACACAAGAAGGTCACTGTAATGCCATGTGCTGCTGGACTTCACATAATAAGAAGGTTCACATTTTCTTGCCTTGCTGTCACATTCTTCTCTTTAATATTTCTTAAGGGAGGAAGCACATCACATTGATGATGTCTATGCTGGTCCTCAGGAGCACTGCCCATTTCCTTAGCCCATAAGGGCTTTTGCCATGGCTTGACTGTATCTCTTGATATCTATTCACCATATCTTTGTACCAGTGGGAAAGCATTTTGGGCACACAAGCCACACAGGAGTTGTAGTTTGCTCTGACAGACCCTCCGTTCTGGACAATGTTGTGAACCAGAGCTACACAGTATTGCGTGTGCTTACCTGTTCACATAGACATCATTGCTGCTAATCTTTCCTGTCTAAGAAACACCCACAGTCTTGGCCCTGATACTGTCATCTGGGTCTCAGAGGCTGAAGAACACTAAGTATTCTCTTGGGGGGTGCTGTAAAGCTGTAAAAGCCAGGTCTGGCCCACTATGACAATATGGTTAGTGCAAAATAAATACAGAAATACAGGGGGCAAGTTAGGATCATAGGATCATGGGTGTGAGGATAATAGTGATTTCAGTTTTATTTATTTATTTATTTATTTATTTTGAATCATGTGCTGCTTCCTTAAGGCACCCACCCATCTCCTGAGCAGTGTGTTCTGGATAACACTGGGCCACATAACTGGTGTAACTGAAGTTGTTGCATCAGAGTCAGAATGAGTGAAACAGAATGAACTGCTGATGATGTGGGGAAGATGCAGAAATTGCTACAATATGATCTTTTACATATGGTTGATTTTAACACCTGTAGACAGAATTTTTAGATTGAACAATCTAAATCAAAGCAAAGAAAAAGAAAGCAAACAAACAAAAGCCTACAGACATTTGTTGATTTTTATTCCAACAGATGTAATTTTTTTAGAGAGGAAAGAGAGATTTGAAAATGTAGTTTTTGTGAAATATCAGGTTAACTGTTAGAAATTGGAGCTTGTCCAAGGGAAATTTATACCAGTTTAAAAAAAAAAAAAAAAGTTCAGTTTAACTGGAGCAACCTGTCTACTGTTGTGGATACTCTAATTTCTCTTCCAGATATCTTACTTTGTAAAAATAAAAGGAAAAAACCTGTCCCTCCATGTACAGAGAGATGAAGGCAGCAGCACCCAGCCAGCCATCAATGACAATCAGCTGAGAGTGACAATGTCTTCATTGCACATCTTGATCTGGGGAAGATACCTTTCCTGGCCAACAAAGAAATGAGGACAAAAGAACCCTGAAATCCTGTATTTACCCAGAGCTATGTTAGAAATTTGCAGCAGCTTGAACTAATGGATAGTCAATAAGTTATCATGTTTAACTTGCACAACTGAAACATCTTATATGGATTCTGTGTTAATGCTTGTTTCTGGGCATGTCTGGTGAGCATCTACACAATACTTAATTTTAAGTACATGCATGGTGGATGTAGACCGGTGTGATTTAAGAAGTATAGCAGCTAATTTATCAAAACCTAAGATAAGTGAAAAAGTGAACAATAATTAGGACTGCATTTTGAAGAACAGGTTTAATATGAAAACCAGAAAACTCCTATTTTATTATTGCTAAAACAAAAACAACAACAACAACAAAACAAACAAACAAAACAAACAAACAAAACAAAACAAAAAATGCCTAGAAACCTTAATGATTTGTTATTACCCTGTGTAGGTCTTTACCTATGACAGGGTAGTCACAACCTTGGATGAGACCCAGTGTCTTACCAAAGTTTTAAAATATAGCAAAAGATAAACAAAGCATACTTTGCAGGTAGTCATGATTTTGTAAACATCTTTAAAATGTTTATTCTTTTGTAACAAAGAGATAAAAAAAATAATAAAAATAAATGATTTTTATATTAAGAGGGGGAAGATACTGTTAATAATGTTATTTCTAAATGGCTTGTACAAAGTTTGTAGTTTTAAAAGCTTTGTACATACATGAAGTCACATTTATCTAGTTAGAGTAGATATGTTAGTTTGGAAAGCCATGACAGGGCTATTCTTGTATTTAGCTTGAGCATTTTCTCTGATATTAATAACACTGCTTCTAAGGACAAGAGATGTAGGAATTGGTGCTCTGATCTATGCTATGGCTGTATTATATTGGATATTGTTGTATCTCCCATTTCCTACTTATACAGAATTATATAGCATGGCCAAAAATACACTATTATGGTGTCAGTCCAGAGTCTGAGAACTCACTGGCATTACTGATGTGCTTTGAGTTAAGCATATGCTTTCCTAGATCCAGGCTGGAAACTGACAGTCTTAGTAAGAGGCAACATCATTCTGATTGAAAATCTTCATTTCTTCAAACAAACAAACAAACAAATACTCTATTCAACAAATTAAAAAAAAAAAAAAAAAAAAAAAAAAAGATATAGGATGAGCAGTTCACTTCAAATCCATCATGAGCTTTATGGAGCCAGAAAGTGTTTTTCATAGTGTGTGTAATTTAGTACTGCTGAGGCTGTAGCAGGCTGTCAGACAGGAGACGAAACAAACATGAGCTACTGAGCCCTGTTCTTGCAGCAACTCTCTCATAGCTGATGGTGGCATCTGTACCAGCAGCACTGAAGTGTGTAAATAAGGAGGTGACCCAAACAAAATTAGCCATTTCTGCTGCAGTAAATACAAAATGGAATAACGGTCTGCTGAGTAAGGAAAATAGTCTTTTGTTGTTATTTTTTCATTGCTTTATTTTCTAGTTTATCTTTATGTGCATATGGCATGTCTGAGAGAGCTCTAAGCCCTAGAAAGCAACAAAAAAGCTTCCTCCAAACTCAAGTAGAAAAAGAAGTGTGAGAGAGGAATGAGAAAACCTTGTTCTGTCTGCATTTGGACTTAGCTTAATGAAGAAGGTTTAAGTAGTAATGATATTTGTGTCACTGGCTTTATAGTTTCTCTACTGTGTTTAGATTTTTCATTTAGTGATGGCATTATGTGACTTCAGCTGAAACACTTTTATGCTACCTGTGTCACCGTTGTGGACTTAAATAATTTGCAGAACTGAAGCTCTCAGAATGTAAATTGTGCCTACTCTGGCACTGTTGTGCCTGCAGCTGACCCAGATGACAGGGGTAGGACTGATGCCCTCTCTGTGACTGGCCCATGCTACAAAGGAGATAGGGTACAGCCTCTTTAGCTCTCCTGGCAGGGCTATGGCTGGAGCATTTAAGTGTGGTGTGATGTTTTTAAAGGCATTCTGGTTTGCTTACTTGCACATAGAACTATCCTGAAATTTGTCAAATTTGTATTCTGTCAAATAGCAAAACAGTGTTAGAAAAAATAAAGACCGTGTTTCTCAGGTTCACAGATCTGTTTGGATATCTGATTCATGGGAGTCCATCATACCCTGTGAATTATACTTTTTCTTTTTTTCCTTTTTTTCCATGTGCTAAAAAGGAACATGAATTTCACATGCAAGGCACATTTTAAATAACTTTCTTAAGTTGTTCATCTTTTCCTGTTTATGTTCTTTCCATTGCTAGGAAGAAAGTGTTCTCCAAGACTATGGAACAGTTCATGCTGGCAGAGTGCAAAAGGCAAAGATTATGCCATCTTCTGTAAGACAAAGAGAGATGTGAGTTTCCTTTACTTACTGATGGAGATGAACAGGTAGTCTGATCTTCAAAGCTGAAGAAGACGAGGGAAAAAGGAGAAAAGGTATACAGCTCCTCACTGCTATTTGAGGACTCTGTAGACTTTATCAAAAGACCCTTTCAGATTCAGTTGTACAAGGTAGATCAGAGGCAAGAGGAACACATGGAACTTTAAAACTAGCTGAAATGAAGCAAAAATGCAAGTGGTATTCTTCTAAAATGAAAAATAAATAAGAAAAGAAAAGAAAAGAAAAAAAAAAAGAAAAAAAAGACACCTGTAAAATATCTGTAGTGTTATCTATCAGTAGCTTTACTTGAATATTTGCATCTTCAGTACTCATTTTTCAAGTTATTTTTTCACTACAGAAAGTGGCCTTTCTCCTTTTTACTGTTCGTTCCCCCACAACCTCATGATATCTTTGCAGGATGAAAAAACAGCAGCCTCAGACATAATGGCATGAATTCTGCCTGTCCTTTAGCCCTGCCTCTTTATTTCCCTTGTATCTCCTTTGCTCCCATAGACATATGAGATACCCAGTAAAGCAGATAATACAGGGCATTTGGAGATATATATATATATATATATATATATATATATATATATATATATTTTTTTTTTATTTTTTTTTTCAGTACTACTCTTTTCCCTGAAGCATTCCTGGGTTAAATCTGTGCATCTTCTATGCAGCATGCTGGGACCATCTAATTTCAAGATGTATCTCTAAATATTGTCTTGAAATATTCTGTGGTGGTTTTGTGTGTGTCTGTGTCTTGTTTTTTTTTCCGCTGAAAAATAATTGAACATACATCATAAAGATAAAGTATTTTGAGCTTAGAAAGCCATATGATCTTATTCTTATTGTCTTCATTTGAATAATTTTGTGTAGGGAGAGCATTGCAATGATGCCATCTTTGGATGTGAAAGCTAGAACTGTGGGGGAATGGATAAACGGTGGGTGATCCCTGTTTCTCCTGCTCAGACAAGAATACCTATTTTTACAGTAAAAATGTCAGAGATAATAAAAATATCATACTGAGAAATTGTTTTCATTTTAAAAGCTTAGGGCAAGATGCATATTCAAGCAGCTGAATTGATGCCTGCCATTGAGCTGTCTGTTCATGCAACCTAGCTTCAGGCACCCAATCAAAGGGAACCATTTTTCTCTGACTCCTAAAAAATTGCTGGGGAGAATATAAGGGGATTTTAAGTGCCCTCTGAAGGAGTTTACCCATTCTGTGTATTCACAGTGACTAGCTTCCATAGCTAGTATCTAAATTATATATCTTAGGTTAGGTAAAGCGAGTATCTCTGATGCAATTTAAACTATATCTAATGAGAATAAGGGAGTAAATGCTGCTAAGTGAGATGAAAATAGGATGCCATAAAATGTACAATGGAGGTATCCAAAGTTACAAAACATTGTGTATTTTGCTAGGCTGCAATAAATAAATAAATAAATAAATAAATAAATAAATAAAGGTATGGGAACTGGCTTACATTGTATATGCAATTTTATTCAGAGCATAAACTCTTCCCCTTCAAAAAAGCTTACAGGAAATCATTTCAGATGTACTGATGGTATATCCCTCAATTAGGAAGATCAGTCACAGACATATGGAGAGTTCTCACTTATTGAGTGTACTGCAGTTTTTGAGATCTGGTTGATTATGTTTCCCATATGAACAAGACAAATGTATAATCTTATACAACTTTGTGAAAATTTAGGGTACAGAAAAATATAGTAGTAGATTTTCAGAAAATACTT
The DNA here is from genome assembly GCF_963932015.1 of Anas acuta. Taxonomy (NCBI): domain Eukaryota; kingdom Metazoa; phylum Chordata; class Aves; order Anseriformes; family Anatidae; genus Anas; species Anas acuta. The sequence goes on along the minus strand of NC_088980.1, from coordinate 20,774,423 downwards.
GCCATACTTTCTGCTTTCATATTTTGATATCCTTAATAGATATTTTTTTGCTTTAATTCTCAGGCCACAAGAATTTGCGATTTTTCTTTCATTTATGATATTCCAGTCCAAACCTTTCATTTGTTTTCTTTTTCAGTGGAGGACTATTTTCACTGTGGCAATCAATGGCTCATAGTATGTGACGAAGGAGCAATGTAGGAATGATCAGGAACACGACAAGACTGAGGAGGTGGTTCCCTAGTACACTGTACCACTTTCAAACAACAGCTCAAAGGTTATTCCAGTTGTCATTACTTTGTGTTTAGAAGGCCTTAATGGATTTTTTTTTCTTCAATGAATTGATCTAGTTAATTCTGAAGTCAAGTAAACTTTTAACATCCTCAGCAACTTGAGACAATGAGTCATACAGTTTACCTCCTATGAAGGTAAACTTACCTTCATAGGTAACCTTACCTTACCTATGAAGCAGGTATTCTATTTTTTATTTGGAATTGCCACCCGCTACTTGCATTTGATGTCTTCAGCAAAGGTGGCAAGAGGCCTGCATGATTCAACAAAATGTTCCTAATGAAAAATCAGGTGTGGAAAGGAAGCAATCAAGACAGAGCGGGGACTCAAAGGAGTGTACAGACGTTGACTGTGCATGCAGAAACAGGGTTAGAGAAGCCAAAGTACATCCGAATTGAATCTGATCAAGGAAGTAAAGAAAAAAAAGATAGCCTTCTACAAGCATATCAGATGCAAAGGAAGACTAGTGAAAATGTGACCCACTGCTCAATGGGGCAGAGAACAAGGAGGCAAAGGATGAAGAAATAGCTGAAATACTCAACATTTTCTTCACATCTGTCTTTACTGATAAGACTGGCTTTCAGAAATCCCAGGTTCCTGAAACCAGTTTAAGAGTTTGGAGCAAGTGAGATTTTCCCTTGGTGGAGATGGCTCTGTTTAGGGGATATTTAAACAAACTTGACATATAGAGATGCATGGGACCTGACGGGATGTACCCAGAAGTGCTGGGGCAGCTGGCTGATGCCATTGTGAGGCCACTGTTGATCATCTCTGAAAGTTCATGGTGACTGCAGAGGTTGTGTGAGGACTGGAAGAAAGCATCCTCAGCAACTTGCTTCTGTTGTCCTACTTTGAACAGAGGGTTGGACTATCTCTGGACAATCTCCAGAGGTGTCTTCCAGCCTCAATGATTCTGTGTTTCATTGTTTCTGTAATTGTTCCAGTTTCTCAGTGCACAGTATTTTCAGTGCAGAGGTCTGAAACAGTTTTCAATATTTTACAATGAGAGTCTTTCAAAAATTGATTGCTTTTTTGGCTATATTTCATTCATATGGTACTAACACAGTTTAAAAGCACACCGTTTAGCAGCATGGTTAATAATCATGAAACTTTATATTTCAAATTTTCAGAACTTTTTCTGATATAAGAATTGTGTCTTCACTTTCAGTAGTTTTCTAAAGCTTCTGCTAGTGGCACTCTTATCTGAGACAGATTCTTCAGCAGTCTATTCCAAGTAAAGAAAGTTTCAGTTATGAGAACTTTTCTACATCTGTTTAGTGACTAAAGTTATAAATGGATTGAAGACCTCTTTACTTTAAGATGTTCTTTTATACTTTCATTTTCTACTGACCTCACAACCTCTTCACCTCTAATTTTGGAATACTTAAAGAAGAAACATTTATTATTATCTCTTATGTCATTAGTTGTTATGTGTTTGATTAGGTATTGCAGTCCACAGAATATTTTGTGTATAAAAGTATACATCAGCTATGCATCATATTTATTTATACTTGGGAAAAAAAATACTCTTTATCCAAAACTATGATTTGGGGATATGAAGAAGTTGTACCCTTTTTTTCCATCTCACTCTATAGTGTTCAGAATTTATAGATAATGACTTTGACCCCATCAGGACCTCTTCAGGTAATAGATAACCAGAATTATGTGTATGCCTGAAGAAGACTGTGTCAGGTCAAGAAGTTCAATTTCCAAAAGGTCTTTAGGGGATAAAGCTAAAGATTTTTAAGGAGATCGCTAGACAGTAGTGCAGTGATATTGAATTTTAATGAATATAGCTGTATCTGTTGGATAGTCCCTGTCCTAGTTTATGGCTATGAATTATGTTTTAAGTAATGTTTGCTTTATCTTCTCTAGGTTATTAGTACATCCTTGTGCACACTGTTATTTATAGTAGCTACTCATTTTCACTTCATCAGAGTTCTCATTTTTTTGCATTATTTGCATTATTGGATGCATTTATATTGGGTGCCAATATATATATATATAGTTATTACTTATTGGAACCATTATGGTCTGCATATATTAAAGGTGAGAATGCTCATTCAATATTTCCTTAAGAAACTGAATTTTGAGATTATATATTTTAAAATATATTTTCCCCTCAATACAGTGACCAAGAAAGGAGTAAGAAAAGATGAAATAATGAAAGACAGCACATTTTTTAGTCAGTATCAGAGCAAACTGGAATAAAAAACTCCACAAATGACCTCTATGGAGAAATGTTTGGCAATTATAAATTAATTTCTGTGGGCATTAAATAAATATACAGTCTGCCAGAAGTTACAGAACAGATAAATTAATGCCAGTATTCCTCTGAAAAACACAATTCATAAAGTGTTTGCCAGAAGTTAATTTGTTCATAAACCCTGCTCAAAGATGAGTTCAAATATGAGAATGTTAATTCCTGTGGGATATTATCTTATTTTAAAGAAATATATTTTGTTTAATTTATTTCATTTCATGCAGAATATAGATATAACATTATATGAATTCAGACTGATTCCTTGCATTACTGCCTGTAAGATAAATCTGCCCCTGAAGAATGGTATAACTCCTTTGTTCTTCAAAAGAGAGAACTTGATTTGCTCCATATGCTACCCAAAATCCATGGCTGTGGTAAAAGGACTGTTTGGAAAATGATGTGGAGTCATATATGCTGCTGAAAAACACCATGTCTGTGTTAGACCTTCTGTCTTTTATCTTGTGATAAATGTAGAGACTCACTGCAAACTGTGACCAATTTTCAACACAGTATAGTTTATGGATCAGTATCCAGATGTAGTTTCATCTTATCTTTAGACAGCAAGAACTCTGAAGTCATGTTAAGAAGCTGTCTTGTCTTCAAGGAAGTAGACCAATTGCACATTATGCTGCATTGCTGGTACAATTCTAACCAAATCAGTGTTTTAAGTTAAAATCTAAAATCCAATTACTTTATTTATGAGAATAAGAATGGGTATTGAAATAGGAGACAGTTCACTAGGGATGGTTATGTTGTCCCCTTGCATTAGCATATGGGAAAAGAGTGCTATGAAAAATGACTTTTAAGTGTACAAACTTACGTGTATAGATTTGAATACACTGAATCCTAAAGGAAAAAGACTAGAAGAAATAGCATAGATGAAGAACAGCTGAAATATGTTCTTGACAACATAATGCACTAAGCAGAATGTATTCTGAAGATTTTCTTCTACATTGTGTTGGGAGAGTAATTCCTTGTACCCATCATTGATCCCTCTGTACTTGAGATCAGCACTGCTCTCATTGAATATGCACTGTCACTCAAATTTGAATTAATTTAAACAGGTATACAGACAGTAGTCTTGTCTATAAATGAAAAGAAATGGTGTCAGAATCAAATAATCCAATAAAAACAGAAGTGCTGAGAAGTTCTGAGAAGTACTGAGCAGAAATGAAAAGACATACAAAATTACTGATATACCTAGACTTCTGGAATTATAGATACGATAAAAATTCAAAATCATCTGCAAATCTAATGATTGGCTGCTTTATTATTGACTGAAATATATGAATAATTGTATGTTTTGAAGGTTGTAAGAGTGTCTTGTCTGTATGGGAAGCTGTTCTCAGAATGGAATTTGATCTGTAATAGACCATTTTTTTACTATTTCTCACCTTAAGTCAAGGTTATGTTTCTCTTTTCATAGAATCTGATAATTAAATTCATTAAAATTGCTTAAAAAAATCCAGACTGAATTTGACCAACAGTTCACCTTTTATATAAAAAATAGTATTTAATGAAAAAATAGTGTTTAAATGAAGTTTAGTGTTTAATTTTTTTAGAAGCAACAGCTCATATTCCAGTTCATAAAACTTCATTATTTTTCAGTTCCTAAAAATGCCAAGAAAAAATAACAATTTAATTTAAGATGTTGAGGAAACAATATATCCAGTCTATATGCTTCTTAATACCATAACACCTTACAATGGTGTTGATGGGCCGTGCTGCAACTTTCTTTATATTGTGTCTGACATGATATTAGATCCAACTTTTGAAACAGGAATAATCAGTAATTGAGAACATAATCCTATTATCTTTGTCAGATGTATTCACACTGTGTCATAATGGAGAAACCTCTCAGGTTCCTGGGGCTGTGTGACATCTGCCTCCTTTATGGCTGTTCAGTGTTGCGAAGGGATACAGAACAAAGTCTTGGAAAGTGTGTTTCATGTCATCTAAGGGGGACAATCACCTTCCACAACCTGCTGGCCATGCCTCTGTTGTTGCAGCTCAGGATACTGTTGGCTTTCTGGGCAGTAAGCACACACTCATGTTTCATCCACCCCTAAGTCCTTCTCAACAGGGCTGCTCTCAATGAATTTTCCACCAGTTTGTACTCATATCTGGGATTGCCCTAACCCAGGTGGATTGCCCTGACTTCTCTTTGTAGAACTTCATGAGATTCTTGTCAACCTATTTCTTCAGCCTTTTGAGGTCTTTCTGGATGGCAACACTATTCTCTGCTGTACCCACCACTCTTCACAGTTGTATATTGTCTACATCACTTCTAAGTGTCGATTGACAGCTTCCCTAGTTGTTGCTAGTTGTGAAGTCATCCACATTTTTAAATTTTTACATGATTCTAGTTCCCAAATTTAAAATAGACATTTTTATTGAACATTTCACTCTGATTTTTACTTGTTTCTAGTGTTGTCATCATTACCATCTCCACCTGATAATGATAAAAATGTTGAAATGTTGCTAGATTTTGTTCCAATATGGTTAAAAGGCATTTTGTGTGTGTGTGTGTGTCTTTTGTTCTAACAATAATTGGTTTCCCCCAACATATTTATTACCCCTTGTCACTTCTATATGCCTCATAACTTCTAATCTACTTTAATTTCCATTTTATCTTTTCCTTGGTCTTCTATTTCTAATTGCTTTCTTATTGCTGCCTTAGCTTTTCCATTGAAAAGAGAATGGGCTTCTAGCCAAAGATGATTAGTATATACATGGCAGTGAAAAAATTAAGGCAACTTAGAGACTAAGAGGAAAACTGACATGAATAAGTGAAATTCAGGAGTGTCATCTGTACAATAACAAATCAAATAGCCTGAAATGGGTAAAGATTTATTTGTCAAGACTGGAGAAAAAGGAACACCTGAAATGGAGATGTGTGTGTATGAATGTCAAGGAAAGCCCATGCCTAGTTTGAATAAAAGGAGACTAATCTGGTAGCAAATAAAGATCTGAAATTCCTAGCAAAGTGGTGGTTGCTGAAGCTGTGCTTGCAGTGGGCATCATAAATAAAAAGGTGGAGAGAAGACTGGGGAAGAATATGGATTTGTTGATTCAAATAAACTGTCTTTAAGATTCACTGTTTTGCTGGGTCTATTCTGTGCCTGGTTTTAGAAACTGGAACTGGGTGGGTGAGTGGATATGTGATATTATCATTTCATATCTCGCTACCTGGAGAAGATGTCTAGGATAAGTTTCTGAAACTTTCACTATTTTGTGAAGAAACAGCATCAGCATCTGAAACAGCTGGTGAACAGATAGGCTGAGAATTTGGGAAGCATTACAACTAGGATTTTGCTTTTTTTTTTTTTTTTTTTCCCAAGAATTTGTCTATGATATTATTTCTATCTTGATCACAGTTTATGATGAAGTTTATCAAACTATAATTCACCATCAAAATTACATATTTTTCAATCTGTGTAGAGCTGGGAGAGATGCAGTCAGATTCTGTTCTGACATTTTACATCACAGTCCCAGGGGTGAAGTCTGTAAGTACTGCTATTTACTGCATTCAGCTCTGGGGCTCCCAGCACAAGAAGGACATGGAAGTATTAGAACAAGTCCAGAGGAAGACCACAAAGATGATCAGAGGGCTGGAGCACCTCTCCTGTGAAGACAGACTGAGGGAGTTGGGGTTGTTCAGCCTGAAGAAGAGCAGGATCTGGGGAGACATTATAGTGGCCTTCCAGCATGTTGAGGGGGCCTACAGGAAAGCTGGGGAAGGACTCTTTGTCAGAGAGTGTAGTGACAGGACAATGAGTAATGGCTTTAAACTAAAGGAGGGTAGGTTTAGATTACATATAAGGAAGAAATTCGTTATTGAGTGGGTGGTGAGGAATTGGCACAAGCTGCCCGGAGAAGCTGTGGATGCCCCATCCCTGGAGATGTTCAAGGACAGGCTGGATGGGGCAATTTGATCTAGTGGGAGGTGTCTCTGCTCATGGCAGAGGAGTTGGAACTTTCATGATCTTTAAGGTCCCTTCCAACCCAAGTCATTCCATGATTCTATGATTCCTACACACACACACACACACACACACACACACACACATAAATAAATAAATAAATAAATAAATTAGTCTGTGCCCTTGAAAGAGAGAAGCAAAATGTTATGAAAGTGGGCAGAATGGTGGACAATTTCTGTAGCCAGTGGTGCAAAATGACTCATATGACTAATCTCATCTCATCTCAGTACAGATCAATATGGACAAATTTAGTGATATTGTTGCTACATGTTTTAATATTACTGCAGCTAGTTCCCTTCAGACCTATTTAAGCCATGTTGAGGATTTGAAACTCAGTGTTAGTGGGCAGAAATGCCCATTGCATGGTGGCTTTGGCATAAGTCTACATTTAGTGAACCAACACAAGCCTTTCCAGACTGCTGCTGAGGGATACACCAGATCTTACTGAAGCTGTTGCTCGATAGATGAGTATAATTGCTTACTGATTTACCTCATTTGCTTACTCATTTACTTCTCCATGTTCTCATAGTGTGTAGTCTCAACATGCTGAGTTATACAAGGAAGCTTTTTCCTTTGATGGATAACAAAGTCTCCAGTCTCCTCTGCAAAACTTCTATATAAGTAGCAATCAAGATATGAGTCCCTACCAACTCATTAATGCATTTTGTATCAATGTTGCTATGCCCAAAATACACATCATTTACGTTACTGTTAGAGGTCTGACTTCGGTAATTGTGAGATTACAACTTTCCACAACTTCATAAGAATGCTGAAATTAGAGGTTAGAATTTAGAATTAAATTCTGAAATGTTATTGCTGGGCCTAAAAAGCACATTGCACAAAGTCAATGTGTAGCAAGGTTACTTCTGTTGATACTGCTCTATTACTTCTGTGCAACAAAGGTTTTAGGGGGATGGATGGTGCCAGGGAAAAATGTAGAGAATGGATTTATGGTCATTTTTTTTTCAGTGATTCATCTCTCAAGACGACTGGCTGCCAAACAATTCTGAGTACAATTTACCTTATAAAGATAACCTAAATGAAGTGGGCAAGTTCAAGTAAATCTTCTTTTCCATTTATCTATAATGAATAGAAACAGGCATTTCTATAAAGCATGTAATAGTGTAGGTGATAAATTTTTTATAGTTAGTTTTCTGAGAAAGGATGAATGTCACAGATTTTTGCTTGTTTGTTTGTTTTCTTTGGTCCCAGGCCTCCTATCAACTACAGAAAGGTACACCTCTGATGGCATAGTGCCATCAGCTGATCTTCATACAGATGTAAAGAGCCAATACTTTTTTCAATGGCAGAGTTGTGTATATGGTTTGTATAAATAATAGTCTTTCTCCTGAAATATAATACATTATAGCAATTGGACTGCAGAAAACTTCAAGTTTGCATTTAGGCTTTGATAAAGACCTCTTCTGTTATTTAATTTTTAAAAAGGCTGAAACACGTAATGTAAACACATTTTACATCAAAACATGTCAATGGAACATAGCTCAGTAATTCAGCTTATTTCTTATTCTGTATGGCAGCAACATTTTGTTGTACCTTGGATTAATTTCTTTCTACTTCCATAGTGCAGTATATTTAAAACTGGATCCTCCCTGAATTGTTTTGAAAATTATTATTTACTAATCATGACAACAAAAATGCCATCACATTAGCATATCTTGGAGTTAAAAATAGAAGTGATGGAAAGCTAATTCAGCCAGCATGTGCATTATTTCTCTCAGCATCATGTAATTCAATCCACTGAAAATGAAGATACATTGCTCTTAAAGCAGCATCAGGCAATATTTTGGTCAAGTTGATCCCATCCATAATGTACTGCTAAGGAAAAAAAAAAAAAAAAAGAATTTCTTAAGAGGTATTAATTGCTGTAAACTTTGAGGCCTTTTAGAAGTTATATTGGAGAACATCAAGGTAAAATGACTTAGTCCTCACTTGTCATGATAATGAAATTGTGGAACATTGCTTTAATTTTGCCTCATTTTATGTGCATGTTATAGAATGATAATGTATCCTGGTAGGCAACTATTCTTCATGCAATCAAGTTGCTATTAAGGTGACTATTTGATTTGAAAATATGAAGATAAATCTTCATAGTGATATTATGTCATGAAAGCAAATGACATTTGTTTTAAGTGAAGCGTGTGAAGGAATGAAAATAAGATAATCACTACACTTTTTTAGAACAGGATGGGTTTTGTTCATGAGAAATATTCCACAGAAAAATGATGGGTCTTGATAAGCATGGGCTTCCAATTCAGCTGAGGATATATCATTTAAGTTTTAGAATAAATCCATCTAGAGGAAGAAAATTTGCATTATCTTATCAGTATTTCTTTGTGTTAAGTGAGGTTAATAATGCTTTGAGTTGGTGAAGCAACTGATTATGGAAGCAGTTCTTGATATGAAAAAAATATTATTTTAATTCTATTTTTATATGCAGATAAGTCTTGATTTTTATTGTTGTCTGATAATTACTTTTGTGAATAATTTAATCAGTATTAAGACTTTTTAAGCTTTGTTTAAAATCTGAATTTTTCATATGGAACAATGTTAATGGATTCATTAACAGTTAATGACAAACATTTATTTATTTATTTATTTAACACCTTTTAGCTACTTAAATTATATCCATGTGTGATCTCTGATATTAGGACCTATCTGATTTCTCTAGCCTGTTTAAGTGATACTATGAATAGGAAAAGGGGCATGGATCTCAGCTGTTATATTTCCCAAACATCCTATTTTTTTTTCTTAACATCTAATAAATTCAAAGTTAAGATCAAGATTGGATAGACACTTTTTCCATGATTCCTGTGCACATACATGCACACATATATTTGTCTTGTAGGACATGGCTATAATCACAGTGAGATTCATTATGAGTTCAGACAAACTTTTTGGCATTTTCACTGTGTAAGACACAATGAATGCTAGCAAAATAAAAGCAGGCAATTCAAACACAATTAATGTTTTAGCCATTTCTCACCCTATATTCAATTATGCTGTTTCATTTAATGCTCCCTACAGTGCCTATCATCCCTATATAAATAAGTTGTTATGCCACGGAGTGTTATAGCAGGCTGCAGACAAGGACATGTACCATCTTTAATCTAAAGAAAGTAATTCTGTCTGATTAAAATGCTGTTCCATTGGTCCTTGACATGCCACGTGCAATTTGTAGCACAGCTTTGAAAGAACATGTTGCTTGAGGGAAGCAGATCCATTAAATAATTAAAATATATATTAATAAAGTATCTCTTTGTTTCATGGTAATGTAAAAAGTAGGGGGACAGATTGAAGAATGCTTAGATTTTGAAAAAGAGGTGGTAGTACTGACACCTAGAAGCTAATATCTTTTCACTGGTACTATAACAATTCACCTTATTTCCCTATTAAAAAGAAGCTGTTACACCTGTAAACTAATCGTGGGCATTAAAATCAAATCATTTATCTTCTTACATTGATAACAAGTTCAATTAAGACTATGATGTCTCATTAAAAAATGTTCCAATTTTACCTTGGATAACCATGAATGGTAATTTGTTTGATACCAGAAAGCAAAAAGGAGAGATTAAAATAAAGTATGTATACCTTATGTCTATATATATATATAGATAGATACAGATATATAGAGATATCTCTATATATCTTTATATAGAGATATCTCTATATCTCTACATATCTGTATCTATCTATATCTATATAGATACAGATATAAATATAGAATGAAGTGAACATGAATTCAAAATATACATTGGAACTTCACTATAGTTATACTTCCAGTATACCTTTTCTCTCTCTCTCTCTCTCTCTCTCTCTCTCTCTCTCTCTCTCTCTCTCTCTCTCTGTCTCTATCTCTATCTCTATCTCTATCTCTATCTCTATATTTGTATCTATATATAGATATATCTATATAGATATATCTATGTAGATGTCTATATCTATATCTATATATCTCTATATATATCTATTTAGATATATAGATAAAGATACAGATATAGATAGATATAGATATAGATAAAAGGTATACTGGAAGTATAACTGTAGTGAAGTTCCAATGTATATTTTGAATTCATGTTCACTTCAATCTGCTCATAGTCTTCATGGATCTTATTTACAGTAATTACTTTTCCTGTTGCTATTTTCTTGGACAAATAAATAAGTCTATTGTAAGGCACGTACTGAGAAAACTTAGGATCTTGGGATCTTTGTGCTTGTCCTATGAGGCACCTGTGATTTATTTATTTATTCTAAGAAGAATAATATCTTCAAAAGAATTATACGGTTTCCTTCAGATGTTGTAGAGAAACTTGACATTAGTCTGACAGATTACATTGGCGTTTTTATTAACTAGGTGATTGGACCAGAATTGACTTTGAATTAGTGACAAAGATGAGAATAAAAATGGTAGTCCTGTCTTTGAGATAGTGCCATAGAGCCATTAAGCATTTGGCTACGTGGTCTTGCAGGTATATAAATTTATAGAAAATCTCCAGTGGTTGGTATCATTTTGATCACACCAGTAGTGTGAGGGAGTTTCACCATCTTTTTTTTTTTTTTTTTTTTCCTTGGAAAACTGGATTCATTTTTAATCTGAGATCTTTGAGAATTAGTCATTTGAATAAATATTAATTTTTTGAATCTGCAAACACTATATACAACATATAAGTATCAGCAGTAGAAGATCAGTATATATTTACTAGTTTTTGTGTATACAGTTTAACATTCCTGAAGTCTAAGTTCTTTGGAGAACATAGCCATCTGCATAGTCAGTATTTTGATTTGTCTTCCTTATAATATCAATATCAATAATAATCATCATAATATAATATATCATAATATATCATCATATATCATCATAATATGATATAATAATACCAATAATAACAGAATATAATCATATCAATAATATTCATTATAATATGCAATATTGTTGTCTTCAGTCCTGTCTTTCAGTAACATTAGGATTTGTAATGAGAAAACCTTCCATTATTCTTCATTTAGAAAACTTGGAAAACTTTACTTTTTGAAAAATTTTCACTTGTATCTTGGAAAATGGGATGAAAATTGACCTCCTGGGCTACTTCCAGGGCCACTTCTCTGCAGTTTCAGACAATCACACACTATATTGCATTTGCTTAGCTGATCAACTTCAGATTGTGTGTTCAGTTTGTATTCCAGAACTCCAATGCATTGTATGTTAGAAATCTTTATTAGTTCTGTATATTTTATGCCTTTTTTTTTGTTTGTTTTCTCCCAACACTCTCTTATTTTAAGTATCTCCTTTCAATGAGGTATATTTATCCTCCTGCTTGATAATGTAATTATGGAAAGCAGTTGTGTCTCTTGCCTTGATTTGTCAGCTTGTTTTGTAAGGTTATCCCTTCATGCCTCTTCTCAGTCTAGGTAATTTTTGATTATTCCTGTAATTAAACTTTTTTTTTTTTTTTTTTTTTTTTTAAGTGAAGGACTAATTCTGCACAAATTATCTGTAATGCAGTTTCACCAGTGCTTTGGACAATGGAGATCCTGCTTGGGATACTCTCAGTTCATATTTGCTTCTTATCAAAGTGGCATTGTTTGTTGATAGTAAGTTTCTCTCCTCTGTCATCATTAGGGGTTTCCAGAAATTGGTTGTGAATGACCAGGGTTTTGAGGATTTCAAACTTGAAACGGCTTGCATACATTCTGCCTAAATTTCATTATATATGTTTGGATAGGACTATTTTGGATTTGAGCCCTAATCTCTATGTTTCAAGTCTCCATTCTGAAAAGCCTGAAGACCCTCTTTTACACAGCAGAGTTGTTATGGACAGAAATTCATTCATGACTATGTAGTGCTTGAAAGTGACAAAGCAAAGATGTACAGATGAAATTGGAGCCAGAAGCAAACAGGAAGCATATTTCTCCTACTGTCCCTGTCATTTCTGGACACTCAGTCTGTCAAGCAGTTGCCAGGTAGTGGGTTCAATTCTTTATTTTCCTTTTGTTCTGTCCTCTTCAGTGAAACCCATGATAATTTTGTTTTGCCCTTAATGGCTCATTGCTTCCTAATCAAGGTTCTTATCTGGCATTTTATTTCTTACCAAAAATTCTTGCTAAAGGGAAAGCTAAAAGGAAGTCAGATAAGAGAAACATGACTATCGAGGATACACTCTCCATACATCTCTCCTGATATGCTGGAACACATTGATTCTCAACAATTATTGATTGCCTTTCTTACAAAAAGTTAAGAAATTCCCCTGTAAAGCACTAAGGATATTGTCTCTTCACCACAGCATGTTAACATTAAGCATCAGCATATTCCCCTCTTCAGTGGGAATATATGAAAACATAAAATAAAGCCAGTATTTTAATGCTGTGCTGATGCACAACACCTGGCAGAATTTTCACAATACTGTGATCTATTTCTTTACGTGACCCTTTACAAAATTCACATCCAACAGCCAACCACAAAATAAACACGTCAGTGTTACCGTGTATCTCTTAATGGATATCAATTAATCTAGGTATCATTTAGCATTTGGTATTAGTTCTATTAAATATGCAGATTTATTAATATTTCACTGCATCATTTAGTTGGATGTTTAAAAAAAGATTTTATGAATCTATTATTTAAATGAGATAAAGGATTATATGGTTCTTTATGCAGAAAATATATCTCATCTCTCTTACTTTATTATCTCATTTGGTTTTAGATGAAGGATGTCGGATTGCATAATGAGGGAACGAGATCTCATTTTCACCAAGGCTGCTCAAACTTAATGCATGGTCTTCAAGCTTCACTGTTCTTCTAAAGTAATAAGACTCTATATGTCATACTTTTTTTGCTTGCAAAATGTGGAGTAGCGCATTGTGAAGTTTCTAATTCCATGGTGATCAACTGCCTGTGACATTATTAATTGAAAAGGCTACAGTATATTATCGCTTTCTGGGTTACTGTTTTTTCATCCTTTTAATATGCATGGCTTTGCTCCTTCAGGGCTTTCTGAAGACAGAAGAGTGTGGTCAAAGAATATCTAGCAATTATGCATCAGTGATGTTCTCTTATGTACATGATGTACATTTCAGATGCTTTCTGAAAACATAAAAACAAGCATGAATGCATTTCAGAGGTAAAAGAGAGTCAGCAGCCAAACCACTTTTTAATATTATTTGGTTTAAAACTGAATGCAGAACAACTCTGATGATCATCTTCCATCCTTGGATTCTCTAAGGTTCTTATTAGAAGACCCAATGATTTTTGTTACTCTGAGATACCCAGGGTAGGTCTGATGATTCAAAATTCATCATAAATCATACATCATAAATCGAATGGACTAGTTCCATTTGTTGGTCTAAGTCTAATTGAATATTATGAAATAGTCTAAGTCTAATAAAATCTTAGATATCAGCTGAAATCTGGAAGAGAGACAAGAAAAATGTTCTAATTTTCTTTCTTTACTCCCTGGGTCAAGGCCAGCAATGTTCAAACTCACATGTGCAGGTAAGTCCAAATGAAAAGAGTACAGTTTGCAATAAACTTTGATGACGTTTATGAATTTTACTTTGCCACAGGAATGTGAAGCCAAGATGTTTAAAGACTATCCAGCCACAATTCATGGAATTATAATTTGAGTATAAACTATGACAATTTGCGAGGGTTCATAGACATAGAAAAATAATTTCTAAAATGTAAGACCAGTGTAACAGCACTTGCTAAATACCTACTGGGAAGTTAGGCTTTCTGATATCTCTCTTCTCCCATTTTCAAAGGAAGAGGAGCCAGGTAGGCTTTCCTACAGGTATTGCTGAAGACCTGCAGGAAGGAGAAGCATGATCAAGAGCTAAAGTGAGATCATAATTGCTGCGAGGTATGGGTATATCAAGAAAGTATAATATTGCTTAAAAGAGAAATTGGCAGGTATGGAAAAATGGAACTGTCAGCTTTATCTCAAAACATTTCACATAATTAATTCAATACATTTGTAAATTCACTGCTAGGTTTGGTGCAAAAAAAAATCATCATGAATTATCCCTTAATTTTTTGCTGTGCTGTTATTAAAGTTGGATGTCATGTATATTGATGTGGATAACCACGGAACACTTAGCTTATTTTTTTTGATTCCAGAAACTTTATTTCATTTCATATCTGTAAAAACATTCTTCCCATACTGTCAACTCAGCATTTACGCTTCTGTACTGCCATCTTTATACTTTTTAAGGTGAAGATACCAAGTAACAGTAAGTTGTTCTCAGTAGGTCACTGCTTACTCTGTAAACAAATAAACTTGAATTGTTATTCTCATATTCAGTGATGAAACAAGTCCAAGTTCCAGAGTTGGATAACAGAGATAATTGTTGTCAAATATAATCATTTGGAAGCAATACTGCTAGGCTTTAACATATTTTTTTCTAAAATTAGTAAAGAAACTACTACTGCAGCCTGCAATCAAAGAGAAGATAAATAATCTAAAGGCATGCCATCATGGCAGATCACATTTATTAGGCTATTCTGTCTATGATAGCTCTCCAGATGGTTCCCACAGTTATATTTAATAGCTAACTTAAATGTCAGATAGAAACTTTAAAATGAGCTGCTGAAATCACTAAAGGCAAAATCTCACTTGGTGATGCATACAGCAATTGTCATTCCAATACGGACCTTTATTGCTACTGTTATATTGTTTCCAAATATTGAATGGCATGAATAGAAACTTCAATGAGCATTACTCAAACAATAATCAAATACTTATTATTTTATGAATAGTTATTTTGCAGGAAGTATTGTTATGTTAGTGAGTCTGCCATTGAAATATGAATGATTTAACCCTCACAAAATGCTTTTGATGCATGCTCCAAAATTATCTGATCCTACCTTCCATCAGGCCTCTCTAGAAGAGAGAAGTTGTGTCATTTTTAAGATCCTGAAATAGGAAGAAAAAAAAAAAAAAAAAGCCCTCAGCTATTAGCCCAATCTTTTGGTAGATATGTATAGATAAAATGACCTTTATAACATAGAAATATGAAAGTCTGTGAAATGGAATTACCAAATCTGTGATTCTGTGATTCAATCTGAGCTAAGGGTTCCAACATACAAAACTGCATTATAACTCTATCCAGATTTTCTCCTTGACGTGTCTGGAGTATACTCGTACATTTATTGAAGGTGTACATAGGAGAAGCAATATGGGTATGAAAACAACTCATCAGAAATGGCTTTTTGACCACTAGAAAGAAATGACAAGTTAGGAAACTGACATAAAGAATATGCATTGTAAATGTCCATAACCTTGTAGCATACCTATTTAACTAACCTGGTGTCAAATTCTTTTTAAAGACCCTCCGGATATTTTTATTCCCTTAAATAAATGTGAAAGTTTTAGGAAAAGAATTTTAATTCATTTATACTCTTTTCTCATTTATTTTTTTCAGTTGTCTGATCTGACATCATCCACACTGTTTAGAATTTCACACGGCTCATTTATGTTGTATCTTCACATCTACTTTCATAGGCTAGAGATAAAAAATAGACATTCAGAGGGCTCTTAAAATTCGAACTGGTCAGCCTGGATCAATAAAGTAAAGCTAATTCAGATCTGTTCAGGTTATTCCCCATTGCCAAAAGTGTTGTCTTCTTTCTATCTTTGTCCTATTTTTATTTATTTATGTATTTTCATTTATACAAAAGAGAAACGTGTCAATCTTTAAAATGCACAGATGTCATTTTTGTTTTTCAAATTTCAGCCTTGTGGTAAAATGTGTTATTTTGTAACAATAGTCCATAAGACCTTCAATACTGAAATTCAGCTGACATGATTACTAATGCATTACCAAAACTTAAATTGATATAAAACAAAAACCATTCTATTTCAGTGGTTATGCCTGTATTCAAAAACATCAAAGGTAAATCATATCATTATTGTTTCTCTAAAGCTTTTTCAGAACATTCCCTTGTTATAAATTATATATATTTCTGCTTTAAAAATTCAAGGTTAGCCATTTTATTGTTTTGATTGGTAAGTTGTTCTTATCCATAATGACTACATGAGCATGTTAGTAGGATTCAAAAATAGGAGTTATGAGAAAAAGAATAATATGCATTTTAGGATGCATCTTCAAATTTAGTGGAGTCTGGATTATCCAATGCAAACAACAGAATATAATTTAAAAACATGCTAGAAAGAATATTAGAAAAGGAGAGCCCTTGGATTATGAAAGCATTTTTCTTATATCTCATGAAGACTGTAAGAGAATGAGCATTCTTAAGATGAATTTCTATACCAGCACACTCAACATGAGATCTTCAGATTCAACTGTTCTTCTCTGTTCTGCATCACATGAAATCTGTTCACATTGTTATTTTGGGTAAGTCATGTTCTGCGTTTAGCTACACAAATACAAGTCATTTGATGTCATAAGTCCTAAATACCTAAAATTCTGGCTAACTGTAATGAATATAAGAAAGATGAACTTTCACAAAAAAAGCATTCATCTGCTTTGATTTACATATCTGTCCATGAATTCAGGTACAAAGGTTTGTTCAAACTTAAAATTCTTCTTGAAAGATCTCTAAGCTGAAGAATGTAATATTTTAATTGTTC